>NC_137789.1:158839987-159119987 GCF_963383645.1 Muscardinus avellanarius | reverse complement strand
GAGCAGGGTCAGGAGGTCTGCGGAGAGGGATGGGGCGGCAGTTGCTGCACAGTGAGCCCTGCGCTTCTGTACCACTGGATGAAGACCTGCCTTCCCGGGGCCGGTCCCTCTTGCCCCGTGAGATCCTGGGTGGGTCCTCTGCGTGGAGAGCAGAATATTTTCTAAAGGATGATATAATTGGAATTAGCGTGGGGGTGCCTTTCAATGGTGAAATCGGCTAACAGGAAACCCAGAGACCCAGTTGCCCAAGTCAACTGCTAAATTTTTAAAAAGTGAAATACAATATGTAATACTGCTGCCCCCACCCCCAGCATCTTAAACATATCTCTCCTTTAAAAATCTCCCGAGTGCTAGGCTATACTAGTTATTACCAATTGAATTTTCAATAGCCAACTTTCCAAGCCCTAACTTTGACAAATTTTATTTCACATTTGTCAAAGGAAATAAACCTGACAGCATTACAGGGACTGTGGACTAAAGTAGTATCTCAATTGCGGCGGTCCGTCCAACCTCCCTTTCCCTGGGGGAGCATTAAATCTGGACCCAATTCACAGCTTTGTTTGAACACTATATTTTGCCTTTTCTTTGCACCTTTGATATTTATTTCAGTGTTAAATCTATTCTTCCCTTCATCTATTACCCTGTTTTATTTCTGTTTTTGAGAACCTATATTTTTGCTAATAAATATTCACTGCACCATTTCATCCTGTACTTAATATGCCCAGTGCATGTTTTCTGTGCTAACTTCGCAACAGATTGAGTGGACATTCCACTGTTGCAGCATAGTCATAAAATTCAGGAACTTATAAAACCTACCTTTCTCCTTCCCTCCCTTCGCTACAGTGGATTTCCTTCCCTCTCCTCCCCCACCGGCCTTGGCAGCCCTGAACAGAGCCACAGCGCCCCCCTGTGGCCTCCTGGGGGATGGCGCCCCTGCCACGCCAGAGGCGCTCACCTGGCCTCCTGTTTTGGTCCAGATCCTGTACTTTTGTCCCAAAGAATTTTAAAGCTGGGTCGTGGGCCAGACTCCAAGAGCCAAGAGATAGGTGGAGAGGAGAGCAGGCGCTGAAAAGATAATGTTCTCCCGACATAGGCTGACCTCTCTACCTTGTCACTCCTGTAAACAATCAGTGATCAGGGACCACCCTCTCTCTTTCCCTCAGCCTGCATCCTCCAGGGCGCAGAGAGGGCATGGGGACCCTGGAGCTGCACCAGGTCAGCGCTGAGCAAACCGAGGGGTGCAAAGGTGCTGGACGGTCACGTCCTGGTGCTGTGGGAAGACCCCACACAAGACTCCGGCCGGACTCAGGGACACGATTAGTTTGATGGGAACACTCCTTAGTTCTCTTGGAGTAGGTGCCTTGATAGCCAACTTTAAAAAAAAAAAAGAGCTTAACATATGACAGCGGCTCAGCTGGAACCCCGGAACACATACTGCGTGCATCTTTGATGTTCTGCATCGCATTAAGTAACAAAGACCAGAGGACTTCAGACGTGGACTAGATCCACTGAGCCTGATCACAGAGAAAGACTTTGCCTCGATCCGGACCCTCGATTTCATCACTGATCCCGCCCCACCCCCAAAGAAGGGGCTCTTTTAAGTATGTCTGATTCTTTTAATGAGATCATTACCGCTACTGCCGCATTCACTCCAGTGTAATCTCCTAAGAATGGCACGAGGCTTGTTCAAGTGGATGACGTGCTGCCCCGAGCATCTTTCTGGAAAATACACTCAAACAGTTAAGTCTGGACAAGAGATGTGGCTGCTTCCGTGCTGCACTGGGTATGTGTGCACGCACACACTCGCATTCTTTTGATATCACTTTTTTTTTTAATGCCCCCTTTTCTTGCTCCTTAGGAAGTGAGCTTCCGTGAGATCGCGCACACACTCCATTATGCACGCAGGTGCACCTGGTCCACAGAGAAACTCGGTGCAGAGCATCCGGCTGCGTTTGCAAACAAACGCAGGAAAGTTTTGGCTGCCGTGGTCTGAAGGGTTGGAAGAAAAGTGCGAGTCTGCGTCCTGGCCCCAGTCTAGTGGCAGAGAGTCACCTCGATGCCGCCTGCCTCTCTCTGGCCAGGGATGTTGTTCCCTTTCTCCTTTTTTTTTTTTTTTTCTCCTTTCCCTGCCTCTGTCAGTCTATCTCTCTGTGACTCCCTCCTCGTGTTTTTTATTAGACACTCTTAACCTCAGCTTGATGAATCTGGACCATCTATGGGTTTGGCAGCGGTCAATTGGCCTGCCCACTGATGTGACTGCCGCACTCCCCGAGTGTGCAAAGAGCACCTCAGGGAGCTGCTCGTACGTGCCGGCTCGCGGTGCATTTGAGTGCAACTTAAGACAGTGGATTTGTTTGCGAGAGCAGCTGCTCGGTTAAAAATAAATGGTTGCCACTGATTTCAAATTAATAACTCTTAAAAGAAATACACAGATTACATGATAAATTCCAAAGGCAATGATTAGCGTAATTGATATCTTCAAATATCAGTGTTTACGCCACGACCAGTGGTAGAAAGCATCTTTCCCTTGTTTCTGGTTAAGGGCAGCATGATTTTATCCTGGAAACTTAAGCAGTTAGGCTCAGCCAACTGGACGAGTATGAAAGAGACCGTTCTTTGCGTGCATAATGTCACTCGTACGGCACTGCCTCTTAAAGTACGTTAAATAATAAATAACTTATTAAAACATGCTCAGTGTAATAATGGCCTTTTTCATGAATTGTTGTAAAAGAGAGATTAAAAAAGGAGAAGAAGCAGTCTTCAGGGGGAAATAACAGGGGTTTCTAGCAGTAGGGTTGTGTAATGGTTCTGTATTTTTTACATGTGCCCGCACTCCATTCATAGTCATTTAAGTGCTTAAATAAGCACAATGGATGTAAATAATTTACTGCTTTGCAAACAGAAAATTGGGAAGAAAAGTAATTTTGAATAGCAAGTTGGTTTGTGATCTCCGATGATTGGGGACCCTTTGAATGTAAGTGACGTGGCTGTTCATTAAGCTTCCTCTTACCGAGCCCTCTTCACATCCATTAGCGATTAATTCGGACAGATATTTAACTTAATAAGGTAAGCAAATAAACAAAAAAAAATCGCTTTCTGTGCCTTAAGGATTTTAGACCTCTAATTGCTTTTGTGCCCTAATTATCAAGATTAACACCTTAGACTATTCTCACTCTCTTCTCCCTGCAGGGGGAAAAAAAAAAAGGAAAAGAAAAGAAAAGAGAAAGAATGCCACTAGGGTATTTGAAATCTTTTAAGTGGGAAAGGGGAAAGGGTTAAGGATTTTCCCTCCTAAGACAGAATGACCACCCACCACAGTGAGAGGCTCCCGGCTAAGTTGTGCGTGGATTTCTTAAACCGTGGCGGAGCGGAGGAACCACACACGCCGAGCCGAGCCGAGAGCGGGTGCAGAAGGACTCCGAAGCAGAGCCACGTCCGGCGCATGGCTGAGTTCGGCTTCCAGAGGCCTGGGGGACTGTGGCTCGGCTTGTCACGTCTCCAGCTACATTTTTGAAGTAGCACTGATCAAAGATCCTCTGAGTAGCCATTACAGTTGAAAGTTTATATTAATTTAAGGTCATATGTAGTTGTCAACACTTTGTAATTAATGATAAACCATGTGCAGATCCTCTAATATTTACTGTGATAATATTATTCGTAATGGACTCATTCAGTATTCATGTGGATATAAGATGTAATTCCATTGTAATTTAGCATTAATTAATGTCCACTTATTGCAGCGTATTATAGTATAGGAAACAATTTCTGATAAGAGCACCCGTGTAATTTCAGGGTGGATCTGATTGTAATTTGAATAATGACATACATTGCTTCAGGTCTCCGGTTCCCACCCCGTTCTCCTGCGAGTGTGTGAGCCTGAGCACCCTCACTCGCGTGTGAGCACATAGGCACCCCCCAGCCTCACCGTGTGTGTGGCTGAGGCTGCCGTGTGGGGGATCTCTTTCCAGACCTTGCTCGTGCGTGCTAAAGTTGGCGACTTTCACAGCTTTGTATCACGGACGCAACACCTTACACATTGCTGATTCGGTATGTCTCCTAAAACAACAGCAATAACGATCGATGCCGGGGAGTTGTCCTTTAATAACAGCAAATATTTTTAAGTGAAAGTTTTATTTTTACCCATGGACCTCGCAAATAAGAGCAGATTCTGCTCACTGTCGTCTCCCCCTCTACCTAGATGCGGATATCTCTGCGTTTTCTGCCCGACTGCCTATCGAGGAGCAAAGTCAAGGGTGACCATCCGCGCGGTGCCACTGTGGGAAGCTGAGCAGGAAGGCGCGGGCTGCGGGGCCGGGCTGCTGCTGAGCGGAGCCCCGGGCCCGCGGCCTGCAGCTCGCTAATTGCTATTTCTGGTCTCGTCAGGAGTCCTGAAGCCCCACCACCCGTCCCTCTTGAACTCCATACCATATTTCACCCGTTCTTGTAGCATTAGGGGATCTCAACCCTCCTTTTCCTTTAATTCTTTTCTTTCTTTAATGGGTGACTGGATAAATTCAGTGGTGGGTTTCCGTGACACTGAAGCAGCAGATAAGTCTACGATGCACTCGCGCTGTGTGGTTTCAAAGTCCCTCACCATATGTTTTCTCCCCGGAATGCCTCGTCTCGCAAAATTACAGGAACCGAAGCTTAAAAACACAATTAGGTAGTTTAAAATGAAGTATTAAAGAAATACCACATCTATTCCGATGCCTGCGAGGTTTTCTTCCTCTCTCCCTTTTTGGTTTTGTTTTGTTCTTGGAGTATTCAAAAAGGCCTCTGCTGTATTTGATTTTTATACTAATCATGCCCCATATTTTTTGGATTATGTTATATAGGCTGTGGTTAAATTATAAATGAAAGAGTGAACTACCAGACTTCTTGTCATAACAGCGGCTTTTATGTAGTTACAGAAAATGCAAAAAAAAAAAAAGTGTTTTGTGATGAAGGGGCCTCTCGCTTACTTTGTGCAGCTTAACATATATAGGCAGACAAGCAAAGCAATTTGTACAAATGTTTTTTGCAGTATTTTGAAAATTACAGCACCCTCTGCATCTTCTGAGGGGAAAATGAAAGGGAACTAAATACCTGCTGCAGAAATATAGCCGCCTCGGGACGGCTCTGCGCACCTTCTTCTGCTTTGTGGGTCCTTCGTAGGGAACACAGGTAGCCACATGCGCGCGTAGACAGACGCGCATATGTGCACACACACGCGCGCGCTCTTGAAACCGGGGCCTGAGTCACATTCAAAATTTTTTTTAGCAAGTTATAAGTCAAATCAGGTGCGGTAGTGGCGTCAACCATCAGCCGTCATTCCAAGTTCTTCCTCCCCCAAGCGTTTCAAAAGAAGGCAAAAACACGACACAAAGCCGACTTGGCCAGCACCACCCAAGAAGAATCCAGCCAGGGCCTGTAATCTCCAAGCAGTTTGTTTTCCCATTAAACTTATTTCAGATTCACTCTACATGAAAACACAATAAAATATCTTATGGACGCCTTGGATCCCACTGCTCGAAGGGCTCGGCCGAGCTGCCCCTTTACGCCCTGATCCGCAGCGCTGGGATTTTAAGATATCACTGATCCTCAGCAAATGGGTGAAATATTTAGTTTCTAGGCTGTGGCATTTCAGGGCCATCATAACTGCGTCACTTAAGAGACCTTGCTATGGTGCAGGCACGGAGAAGAATTTTCTGCATTAAACCTACAGCCACCCACAGCCATTTGGTTAATTTGTCCCCGAACTTTTGCCAACTGGAATGGGGGTAAGAGGTCAGGGAAGCTGAGCGCCCAGCCTGGATTATCTCTGTATGAAGTCATTCCTTGGGCTCTTTTCTAAATGGAAGTGGAGATTTCACAGCTTCTCCTGGAGTTGCCCGGATGCCTTCCATACGGAGCAGATCCTCTGTGGAAATCAATAGCTTGGCTTCTGCCCTTCATTTGTAGATAAGTGTATTCTTGAATGTCTGAAAGAACATTTGATGTGCAAGTTAAAACAGTGCTGGAGAAATCGCTTTGCCTTAATTGCCTTTCATTTGGCAGCAGCAGCAGCAGCAGCAGCAGCAGCAGCAGCAGCAGCAGCAGCAGCAGCAGCAGCAATCTGGCCACCTCCAGGAAGCGGGAAGGGGACACACACCTGCCTCCTTCAAGCCCTGCCAGTGGGCTCAGCTTTTGCTCCCTGAAAACAGCCTCGAGGACTCTGTTTTTGTATTTCTTGTTTTCTGGCTTCATTGGATGGATTGTTTCCCTGAGATGACAAGTCTTCCTTTGCAGCACTTGGCGGAGTTTGGTTAGGGGCTACCTCTGAGCAGCATGAACTTGGCCTTGCTGGTGTCTTACACTGATACCTTTGCTCCTGTTAGGAATCAGGGCACTTGGGAAACAGCCTGGAGCCATACAGCTGATGATTTCACCAAATTTGCATCTTTTCAACAGTAATGGGGATGGCTTCCACAAATGCTCCCAGGCTCTAAATAGATGTTAAGTGGTTGTTTCTAGTTCCTTCCTTCTCAGCTCCCTGGAGAACCACTTCCCGTCCCACCTACTCTGAGCCTTGTGCAAAGATGGCTGGTTAGTTAGGGTTGGTGGGAGACTGGTCTCCTGGCCCCAGGGCCAGAGTAGGTTTGCCAGGAAGGACGTTGGCACTGGGCTGGGGCTGATGGGCACTGAGGCCGAGCTGTGTTCTTAGCCTTATTCCCTGGTCGCAGGAAAGAAATACACTGGAGTCATCCAGGGTCAGATTGCAAAAGCCAGGTCTGCAGAGTTTCCCTGCCACAGGACCTTTGCCTCCTACAGCCGGAGCCTTTGCGAGGCACAGAAAATAGGATTAAAGAGAGATGGGGTGGCAAAAGCAACAGGCCCAGGGTGGACAGTATCTGCCTGCTGCCTGCGGAAGGTGCTCCCAGGAGGAGTCATTGTCTAATTCCCCGCCCAGGCCTTCTCTCCTGACTGGAAGCAGGAATCATAGGTTGAGTCCTCCAAGAGCAAATGTTCTTTTAATGTGGTTTTGATTAAAGGTAGGATAAAGTTTTGTGTTCTGAAAATGTACCAGATGTTTGTTCTAATTTTTTACTGCCCTTCTGCCAAGTCCCAGCTGGGCAGTTCTGCCAGGACTGTGTGACCATCCAGAGAGTAAGTTCTGCCAGGCTCTGCGTGCGGCCAGGGCTATTTCAGGGGAAGACTGGCAGCTGTGGCTCCAGGGTCTCCTGGGCGGGCTTTCCCAGAGACAGTGTCCTGACGGCATGGTCTGGCTGCTCGAGAGACTGGAAAAGAGAGATGCAGAGTGCTTGGCCCTGTCTTGGGGCTTTGGGCACCTGCTTCCTGCAGTTCGATCAAGCTCGTTGAGGAGTCTGTGCTAGGAGGGGCTTGCTTTAGCACCGGCTGGCTCCAAGGACAAGGTGAAGGTCAGAAGCATCTGGCATATCCAACAGGCATATTCAGGTCCACTATGGCACCCTGGCCCCTCGAAAGTGTCTTCTGGCCCTTCCCGAGAGCACCTGTGGGAGGCTTGAATTCAGGGGTCATTTGTCAACATGCGTGTCCCCTTTGTGTCCTTTCTGCGAGCCCTGCCTGGGAATGTGTGCTGCTTATTGACAGGACGTGGCCCTCCAGCAAGTGTCTATCCTGCAGTGCCCCGACACCCAAGTCTCTGCTACAGAATCAATTAAGAGCCCTGGGGTTCTCAGTTTTACCATGTAGCTGATTTATGACAAAACCTAATTTTTCCAAACATAACTTTTTACATTTTTAGTATATGTAAAATTTGTTGCTTTAGATCTAAAACTCTGTTAAATAAAATTGGACTTTCTTCCCTTTTCCTTGTTCATTAAGGGCCCATCCAAGAAAAGTAGCCAGCCTTATTAAAAGAACTTACAAATAGAAAATTGGAATCAACCTGCTCCAAGTTTCACATTTGCCTTGTAATGATATAACTGGAAGGTGTAACCACACTTTCATTATAGAAATCCCTGAGACGAAGGACGGAGTGCCGTCTCTTCTCCGGGAGTGTCTTGCTTGATGTGCTTTGCCTTGTAATTACTGACAAGGAGAAGAATGGCAGAGAAGAATGAAGAGAGGCCCACTTCCTTGTTGAATCAGCCAGGGACACAGTGAGGAGAAAACCAGGGAGCAGAAAATCCTCGAGTCCCACCCGGCCCTGAGGGTGCTGTGCAGGCAGCCGCTGCTGGCCACGGTGGACCCTGGACTGGAGGGAGACGGTGCTGGGAACCAGAATGCCCTTGTCGGTGTCTTCTAGGCCCAAGGCCTTGAAGGCCAGCAGCAGATCCTGCCGCCTACAAGAGCAGAGTGACGCACGGCTACCCTGGCGTAGGTCAGATTCTTGGGTTTGCCTGGTTTCGCCATGCACTTTGTGATGTGTTGGGAAGTTAATTCTTCTACTGACTGTGAACAGGGAGCGACTGCTAATGATCTTCAGATTTCAATAGGAAACAGGTAAGAAACAAAAACAAAGCAAATCCCCCTTGGCCAGCGTGGCCCGGGCCTCCCGGGGGCCTTTCTGTCTGTGTGTCTTCACCTGTCTGCGGCTGGCTCCACCGCCATCCCCGGCGATCACCTTGAAGGAAATATTATGCACAAAATGTAATCGCTTCAGGACAACTCCTTTCACATGTGCCTTGAAATTTCTCTTTCATTTTATGTATCGGTATATGTCCTTAAAAGCCATGTCAGCAGAAACAAACTAAAATTAGAAAGAAAAAAACCCACGTATTTTGCTTTTAATAACAGAGAAAGGTTATTAGCTACTTTCCTAATTAGAAAATCGATTTTATTTAACAGGTACTTATATGAAATCCCTTGGTTTAGCTTATTGGAGGAACAGTCATCTGTATGTATCTATGTTTTATATATATTTAAGTCATATATTTTAATCTCTGTTTTTACTCCCTTCTTTGTGCTTCTATAAGGCATACGCTCATACATTACACAATTAGAGTGCAGGTACATCTCAGCACACAAACACCGTTGTATCAGAAAGCTGGCACGTTCTGGGCAGATGGCCTCAGCTGTATCTTTCCTGGCATGCCCCTTGGTTCTCATTCCAGTTCATTTTGGGGCCGACACCCCAGCATTTCACTCGCACTTCTCTGGGAACCCCGTTACTTTCGTCCACACTTGCACGCTGACCTGTGCTTCTTAGAAATTTTTTAGATGAGATCATTGCTGGTTTCAGTTACCGGAGAGGCGTCCATCGCCCAGCTGGGCTGGCTCCGGGGCAGCGGTATCCGGCCCTGACAGCACCCTCCTGGAGACACGGGACAGGAAGGAGACAGGCTGCAGGAAAGTGAGTCTTGCAGAAGCAGTCCATGGGAGTGAGATCAGGAGGAGGGAGAGACACTGAGACACTCACAAGCCCCTTAAGTCTTTGTGCAAAATGCCTTTCTTTAAAACAAGAATTTTAATGACTACTTCCCGTAGGTAGCCATTTACTATATTATCGCATGCATAGGGGACTGTGCACACACACCACATACACGCTACGATATACATATATATTTAAGGGCCTCACTTTGAGGCCTGTCAGGCATAGTCTGTTAAAAGAGTGGCGTGTGTGTACTTCTGCGATGTTTGGGGAGGAGCCCAGGCTCCCTGGGGTTTGCGCAGTGCTTTGCTTTTTCCTTTACAAAGCAGTTTCAGTCCTTGAATCCACAGGAGCCCCGAGGTCTGTGCCCCAGAGGAGGGGAGGTGAGGGGGCGCTGGAGAGGTGACCCTTCCTCGCCCCCAGGTTCTAACATGCCCGTGACCCACACACTTTACAACACAACATCCAGATGTCCAAAAACATTTTTTGTTAACTCTATGAAATTTGATAGAATGTGAAATGTGATAGTCCATGAACTCAGTGACATAAATTGTAAAATGGAGAAAGAGGCCAGTCCTGTATGTTGTGAATGGGCAGAAGTTTTTCCTGAAGTCTGAAACCCCAGTAGCACCCTTGGGGGCGTCACATGGCCACCTCCTGGAGCCCCTCTCGCTCAAGGGTCGCTCTGCCCCCCCCCAAATCCATGGAAGGACATTCAGGATCTTTATTATGAAAAATGAGGGTCTTGGTGAGGTTTTTTGAACACAGAATGCACACAGGACAGAAGCGTCTCTCAGATGCCTGCCTTCTGTTCTGGAAGGCACAGGCTCAGCTGCCCAGGCCGGAGGAAGTGTGCGTGGCTCACACCTGCCCACTCCCCTGTGCTCCTCCCGCTGCTCAGAGGATGTGGAGGGGTGGGAAGCTGGGCTCTTTGGTTCCCTGCTGGGTCCCCACAGGCTGTGGGTTTCTGGTGAGCATTGCTCCTGACCCTCTCTTTGACTCATCACAGTGGCTGAGCTGAAAAACTGGTTTTCATCCTCAGTAATGCTCCTGTATCTGGAGGAATGTGGAGGTCTGGGTGACTTAGAGACAGGAGGGAGTCTCTTGCTTGAGAATGTGGGACACAGATCACCGGGAGGCCATGTTGGCCACCTTGGGCTCTGGCCCTGGCATCAATGGGAGGGGCCATGGCTAGCCCCACAGCACCCGCAGGAGCTCCTGCATCCCCCACTGGCCTGGGCAAGCCAGCTGAGGCTTGGATGGGACTGACAGTTGGAGAGGACAGGCACCTCCCAGCCGGCTCCTTGGCTTCCCGCAACATGAGGGAGCTAAACTCAGAATTTTATTTATATATTTATTTTGTGTGTGTGCTACTGAGGATTGAACTCAGGGCCATCCTACCTCTGAGCTACACTCCCAGCCCCATTTTTTTAATATTCTTTTTTGAAATGGGGTTTCACTAAGTTGCAGAAGACTACACTAAGTTGGTGAGGCTGGCTGTGAACCACTGAGCCTCCTGTCTCAGCCTCCCAAGTACTGGGATTACAAGTGTGCGCCATTATGTAAGCCTGGCTGAGTTACGCTCCTTAATGACAAAAGCAGAGTGTGCTTGTTGCCACCTTAACAACACCGGTGGTGATGGAGGTGTTTCCTTCCCTGCTATGAAAGCAATAGATTGAAAAGTCATATTAAGTGAATATATATATATGCATACAAATATATGAATTACACTATAAGAGTAGCACTTGTATATTGCAGAACCTTTAAAATGTAGATTATTTAAAAATTATAATTGCCTACTATGTCACTTTTTTGCCAACATTTTGGTCAACCAAACCTATTTTATCTGTTTCTAATATATTGATTTTGTTCTATACATATGGTTTTGTATGCTGTCTTTTTCACTTAAAGGTACTGTCATAAGTCATACATCTTTTATTCTTTTGCATTAAAATTCTTTTGAACATCCTTTATAAAAGGCAAATGTTCCTACCAATGAATTTAACATATTTATTTGTGTGTGTGTGTGTGTGTGTGTGTGTGTGTGTGTGTGTGTTACTGCAGCTTGAACCTTGGGTGTTCTACCTCTCAGCTACACTTCCAGCCTTATTTCATTCTTTTATTTGGAAACAAGATCTTGCCAAGTTGTTGAGGCCTTAATAAATTACCTAGGCTGGCTGTAAACCTGCAATCTTTCTGTTTCGGCCTCCCAATTACTGGGATTACAGGTGTGCCACCACGTTTGGAAATTTTGACATAATTTCTTAAACTGATTGTTACTGGGTATTTGGAGTTTTTTCTTTACAACACTGCTTTGAGTGTGTGTGTGTGTGTGTGTGTGTGTGTGTGTGTGTGTTTGTGTATGTGTGTGTGTAAGCTTATACCATATGCATTACTATTTCTTTAAGGTAGTTTTCAAAAGGTAGAAATGTCCCAGTGAGAGATTTGGAAGCATTGATTTCTAAAAGAATTTGTCTGATTCGCTCTTACTCACAGCCTGTGAGGCGGTGATCCTCACATTCAGATATAGGATTTAATTTTTTTTTCTTGCCTATAAAAAAAGCAGTGCTGCCCAGCTTCACCAAACAAATCCTATTTGTGCACAGAGGTAGCCTAATTATTATGATTTACCGGGTAACATTGGCAAGCACTTCACTGCCAAAATGCACTAAGAAAAATCATCTTAAGTCAGTGGCTATTTGAACTTTCAAAACCATGTGTCCCGTTACTTCACATAGTGTAACCCAGGAGCAAGACTTAAAGTGTGGCTGTGAAGATGGCTTCTTGAGTGGAGTGTGGTGTACAGCTGTAATCCAGTCCTTGGGGGAGAAAGCAGGAGGATCACAAGTTCGAGGACAGCCTCAGCAACATAGTGAGACTCTTAGCAACCTAGGAAGATCCTGTTTCCAAACAAAAAATAAATATAAAGGGTTAGGAACACACACACACACACACACACACACACACACACACACACACACACAAACACACACACAATGGCTTCATAAAGAATTAATACACTTTTGAGGATACTTAAAGATATGATCAGTATTTGATGTGGTCAGTTAGAAGTGCTAGTCTTCCATAATGGACTTTATGGAACTTGTTGGGTTCCTACAACATCCTCTAAGGGCGACAGACTCTGAGAATCTTATCTTGACAGTATTTGGTGCTCATGTTACCGTCCAATGATTAGAGTAATTTTCTTTCTTTCTTTTTTTTTTTTTTTTTTGCGCGTCTGGGGATGGAACCTAGAGGCATTTGACCTCCGAGCTACACCCCCTGCCCAATTTTTTATTCATTATTTTGAAACAGGGTCTCACTGAGTTGCAGAGGGCCTCACCAAGTAGCTGAGGCTGTCCGCGAGCTGCGATCCTCCGGTCTCAGCCTCCCGAATGCTGGGATGACAAGCGTGCGCCACCACGCCCGGCTTTAGAGTAATTTTCGAAGTGGAACTAGGAAGGTTGAAAGTTTTTCATCGACTAGCTGCTCAGAATCTACCATTCTTGACAGCGAGTAAAAACTGTTTTCAAACTGTATTTTTCAGCTAATGTTTGAGCTACCAGTACTGTACACTATTCAGATTTATTGCAGCCATCCTTCTGTATCCACGGGGACTGGTTCCATCCCTTGGATACCCAAGGCCCTTATACGAAATAGCACAGTATTTGCATATAACCTACACACAACATCCTGTGTATGTTAAATCATTTCTAGACCACTTAAGATACCTAATACAATATAAATGCTATGCAAATTGTTGCTATACTGTATTGTTTAGGGACTGACAAGGTAAAAAAGGCTACGTGTTCAGTCTAGATGTGATTTAAAAAGATAAATTTTGATTCACGGTTGGTTGAATCTGTGGACGTGGGATTCACCAATATGGAAGGTCAAGTATATTTTTCCAGAAACCAGGATATTTAAATGAGAAATTAAGGTAATTACATTTGGATTGGGAGCACACACAGCCATTATTCCACAGCTGTTACAGGGTCATGGACAATGGCCCGCTGACCTTGACCTCGCTTTGCTGGCCGCTGAGCAGCTGAGGAGAGCAGAGGCTGGAGTGTTTGGAACCCAAGGCTGGCTGGTGCTTCAGTGTCCTCCACTCTCTCTGTTGATACCCCACATCCTTTCCAGTCTGAGAGATTAAGAAGAATGGGAAAGTTAGGGAAGTAAGTGATAGATGCCAACTAACTTAACACGTACGTATTTGAAACATGAAACTTCTCAAAGAGAGTGACCCACATTGTTAATAAATCTTACTGGGTCTCAGAATTTCCAAATTGGCATCTATAAAGAGAAGCTTTCTTTTTTTCATATTATCCCTTCCTAAGAAACATGCAATTACAGCCATTTTAATTTGGAGATTTGGACATAAGTCTCTGAAGCCTTTCATATAGACGAAGTTTGCACCTGAATAATAAATAAACGAGTTGCCAATACCTGCGGATGGCGCCTCTTTTCTATTGTCAATCATCTTAGCACAAACTTCAGTGTCTCAAGTGTTGTAATGAGAACATCTCCACTGCGCAGACCTTGAAGTTCTCATGGTGGAATCGTAAATGAGGACATGCCCACTTCAGGTGTAATGCTGAAAGGTTCCAGGCCTAAAAACTTATAGTCGTGATGTGAGGTGTGCATGTGTGCACATGTGTGTGCACTCACACACACACTTTCTCCTGAGGCACACTTGCACACTCACACACATATTCCAAGACCAAAAGAAAGAAGAAAGACAACTACAGAGCAAATCGTAAAATATACCAATGATCGATGTACTGAGGTCATACTTTAAAAATTATTTTACGCATTTCTATGTGACATTTTAAGGAAAATTGTCTCCAGATATGCTTCATGGTCTTTATTCAAATCATGATCCTAATTAATTGCTGTGTCGATCTGAAGCTTTTAGAATTGTTTATCTACTTTTATTGGTGCATTATAGTCTCACATCGTAATGTAGGTCAGACTAAGAGGAACATGAAGCCTTTAGATTTTAATTTTAAAAACATATGTTACAGCCGGGCGTGGTGGCTCACGCTTGTAACCCCAGCATTTGGGAGGCTGAGACAGGAGGACAGCCTCAGCTACTTAGTGAGGCCCTTTGCAACTCAGTGAGACCCTGTTTCAAAATAAAGAATAAAAAATAGGGATGGGGGTGTAGCTTGAAGGCAAAATGCCCCTGGGTTTCATGGCAAGTGCCACACATGCACACACACACACACACACACACACAATATATATATGTATATATATATACATATATATATGTATATATATAATTTACATTAACTCCTCCCATTCCTACTCAGCTCCTTCCCAAGTTTTATTTCTCTGGATTTAAGAAAAACATTATTTTCTATTATTTTACCAGCAATCTCTCTTATTATGAGTCTCTCTCTCTCTTTTTTTTTTGTGGGTCTGGGGATGGAACCCAGGGGCATTTGACCTCCGTGCTACACCCCCTGCCCTATTTTTTATTCTTTATTTTGAAACCGGGTCTCACTGAGTTGCGGAAGGCCTCACTAAGTAGCTGAGGCTGTCTGCAAACCGCGATCCTCCGGTCTCAGCCTCCCGAATGCTGGGGTTACAAGCGTGCGCCACCATGCCCGGCTTATTATGAGTCTCTTGTTCGTTCATAATTATGGGACTGCAAATTATTTACTCTGGTTTCAAATTAAAGAAGCAGACAAGTAATCTTGTATAAAAAGCATGGTTCTAACTTTAGGGAAAAAAATGAGCGCGTGTTTAATTTCTCTTTAGGCGCAGCGCTGTGCAGCCCCCGTGTGATGGACGGTTGAGACAGAATGGTCCCCCTTCCACCTTGCTGTGGTGTAATGCAATTTAGCTTCATTAAATTACTGGAGGGCCAGTTACTTAAGCAGAATATTGATTTTCAGTCTGGTCCATGTTTAACATAATTCTGCGTAGGGAACAGCTAATTCTGCATTTGAATCTAACACCCTAATGGAATTAGAAGTTGCTGCTGGACCACGGGCGGCCATGTGGCGCCCCCTCCCCTGCACACCTCTTGGTAGCTCCCTGACTCGAGATGGGTGCAGGGTCTCTGCTTCCAGGTTGCACAGCGCCCCTCTCGTCCTACCTAGGAGACGCTTCAAGGGGCTAGTGACAGTTTTCAGTGGCATCGTGCTTTTTAAGCAGCTCGCGTCTCTTGGTCTAAATAAATTCCTGTGGAGAACACTTTCAGACTTGACTGGCTTTCTTTGTGATTAGGAGGAATAAAAATGAGGCCTGTCTTCAAGTTCAGTCTCACTTTTGCACAGGCCTTAGAGGTCCATAGTTGGGGTCAAAATGTTTAGGTGAAAATCAAACATTGCTTAGCAGCAGAGGTGATATTTGTTGGTCATGATGAACATGGCAAAAAAAGAAGTCTAAAAAAAAATCTAGTGTTTATTTATTTTTTGTTGTTTCAAAAAGATCATTTCTTTATAAAATATATAAAGCAAAAAAGCACTGGCTATGGGGTTGTGCTTCGAGCCTGGAGGAGCTCCCTGGTTCCGAAGGACTTGATCACATATGGGCTGCCCCACCTGTCCAGGGTGTAGGTGGCCGGTGGACCACGCCGGGCAGCAGGAAGGGGAGGAGACTGAGGGACGTCAGCCTCGTGACACACAGCCTCAGCAAGCCGCTGTCCCTGCCTCATTTCAAGAAAAGGGAAATCCCTGCAATCCCCCACCACATAACCCCTTATAAGCCTGCTTCTCCCAGGAGATTGCCACCCTGCACCTGTCTGGGAGATATTTCCCTCCACCCCCAAATTCACCCCTACGTAGGCTTGTCTCAGGATTGGCTGCAGAGCCAAGCAGCCTCCCTCTTCAGTGACTGTACAGAGTGAGGGACATGTCATGTGGCCATGAGGTATTAGGGGACCCAGGCCAGGCTGGAGGCTGAACAGAGGGGAGAGGCCGCAGAGGGAGTCCGGATGCTTTGGGGAAGTTGTGCTTGGCCAACATCATCGGGTCAGAAACCATCAGATACTTATTTTGGCTTTTGTTGAGATCAGTCCACGATGGAGTTTTTCTTTTTCACAAGCACCAGGAATTAGACATGGTTTCTCTGTCTTTGCTTGAAAATGCACCAACTGAGAAGTCACGGGGCTCAGAGTTTTAGGCATCACCTGGTTCTTCCCTGCGTGAAGAATAACTTGGGGTTTCTCTAGTCACAAAAGGCAGGCCGCCCTGTGATGTGAAGCCTTGCTAGGTTTTTGTAGCTCTCTGATCCCAGAAGGGTTCTAATGCCCCACACCCTG
The DNA here is from genome assembly GCF_963383645.1 of Muscardinus avellanarius. Lineage (NCBI taxonomy): Eukaryota > Metazoa > Chordata > Mammalia > Rodentia > Gliridae > Muscardinus > Muscardinus avellanarius. The sequence continues at coordinate 159,103,398 of NC_137789.1, read as the reverse complement.
CCTTCCCTTTCCTGGGCTGGCCAGTCGGATGGCCCCACCTCCATGGAGTTGACCACTGATTTGCCTGGCCAGGTCCTGCACACCTCTGGGTGAGAGGCCTGGTCTGAGGCTAGCTTGCGGCAGCTGGAGCCCATCTGAGAATGAATGCTGTCAACCATGAAGAGTGGGCGGTACGCCATCTACAAGGCTCTTCAGGTATGGCTTTGATACACCCACCTCTCGGCTTGAAATGAGGTTGGGTTTTTATACTTAAAATGAGGCTCTTGCAGAAAAGTTCCCAGCTGCCTCTCAGGAGAAGCTCAAATTTTCTACATGTACTTTTTAGCTTCTGCCCGGATCACCATCAGATCAGCAACCCACTTCCAGGTGGAAGAAGCACCTGAATTTTAAAAGAAACAACCATAACACACACACACACACACACACACACACACACACACACACACACACGTGTACACATGCACACATATGCATCTACATACACCTAAACTAAGGACCAAAGGCAACAGTTAACAAGTGTCTTCCTGTTGGTGTCTAGGGAAAGCCTCTCTTTTATAATTAATTATATTTGTATAGAACATGCTGATTAAATTTATTTTCTCATTTTATTCCTGCAGCAATATCACGTATATGGTCAATCCTTATTTTGATTATTCAGTTGACAGAACTGTGGTGTAAAGAGGAGGGAGGTGGCAAAGACAGAGCTGGGGTTTAACTGGAGCCTCCTGCTGACGAAACCACTTCTTTCTCAACTGTCTTAAGCTTGTTTTCCACATAGAGGATCATGTGTTTCTGCTTTAGATATTTTAACTGTAGCCAACCTTCACCTTCTCCAAAAGTATTTCTCAACCAAGCCCACAGTTCATTCATGGTGTTGGCCAATTTTATCTCCGATGCCTCGACTCCACCCGTCCTTGGAGAGTGGGGTTTGATTAGTGCAGGCGGAAGGCCGCAGGCCGGCAAGGAAGCAGAGGCAATGAGAATACTTTGAAGGACATCACAAGCATTTCGGAAGCTGCTGCACCTGAAGAGATATGCACGGGAATCTTTCAGCGATGGGATCTCGAAACTGTAGGCAGCACGCTGGCGAAGTTGATACAAGAGAGGTGGAGTCTGTGGGCCGACTTGGAACGGCTTTGAAAGATGGTCAGATCATGAAATGTTAACTAAAGTCGCATAGATATGTACGTGAGTGTATATGTATACACAAATCACAGAAATATATACAGGCAAGCAAATATGTCCCGTAGTATATGATAAGTATGCTAATGATGTTGATCGTAATAGACACATTTACTTTAACTGTCTTCACCAATCATACAGGTGACATTTGTTCTGGGTGTCTATGTTGAGGACCAGAGACTGTCTCCTGAAAGTGCAGGTTTGTGTCAGGCAGTGGATGGAGGGTTATTTAACAGGACAGAGGGCTCCTTGTCCAGAGGAGCTGGGGAGGGGTGCTTGCTTAGAGGGTCCTTGGCAGTACCAGAGACTGCACTCAGGGAAAAGAGGTCATGGTTTTTAGTTGCTCCAAGGCCATATTTTGGGATGTTTATAGCAGAAGGTTTAGGCACTTCACAGAGTCCAGCCTGGCCTGTCCACCCTCCTTCCAAGACCACACTCTCTGAGACCCCAGGACCTGAGCCCAGCTTCACGTTACTGCTGACTGCCACCATTTTGCCCAGGCCAAGTGGAGGGTGGCCTCCACATCCTGGGTATCCAGGTCTGCCAGTCTCTTGGTCCTCTGAGATGCCAGCCACTGCGTTCCTGCACCCCAGCCTGGCCTTGGAGAGCAGCTGTCCGCAGGGCTCCCCAGAGGCTCTTCCAATGGACATAACCAGTTCTCTCAGGGCCTGGGCAGACCTAAGCAGGGCTCAGCTAAGATGGTTTGTCTCTGCTCTGGTTTGTGGGCATGGACTCAGTAATGTGTTAGCAGGTCAGCTCATGCAGGCTGGTCCAGCGTGGCCCCCATGATTGTCTGAGGACTAAATGTCTGGCTCTGTCTCCTTCCTCTTGATCTCCATCCCACTTGATCTCAGACCCGTTGCAGAGCAGTAGCCTTTCAAGAAGGAGTGACAGCTACAAGGTCTCTGGAGGCCAAGGCTTGGTGGCCACCCAGGTCACTTCTGTGCTGTTTGGGCAAAGCCCATCACTCAGGAGTTTCAGGTCTCAGGAGGTGGGTTAGAGCTTGTGGCCGTATTTAATCTAACATGCTAGGCAATTGTCTCAACCCTCGGGTTCTGGGGAAGAGACCAAAACATGAGGATTCCTGAAACCTGACAAAGGATGGGATGAGGAAAGGCCCTGGATGAGGGCTTTGAGGAGAGGTTGCTGGGAATTCATCCTCACCATGCCTACTTGACCTGCTCAGAGGAGTGGAGCTGGGTAATACCTTAACACACATACACACGATCTTGGGATTAATTCTCCATCTTTATCGTTGGTCAATGCCCCATTTTCCAACTATAAAATGTGTTTTAAGAGGAGGACTCTTTTATAAAGGCTAAAATGGATAAACATCTGTGGATAGTTGTTCAGATGTTGTCCCTTTTTACCATTCTGGAGCCAGCCTTATAAAGAGGGTCCCGACTCCATCCGTGTCTTTTCCACTGATAGACATTCCATCATTAGCTGACCTCATATAAGTCCCATACAGTGTGGTCCTGGGCCATTTCAATTCTATTAATTTGTTGATTGGTAGACAGATTTTTTTTCTTTTTTTAAAATTTTTTGGTGATACTGGGGGTGGAACCCAGGGGATTTTTTACTTCCGGGCTATACTCCCAGACCTATTTTATATTTTATTTGGAAACACGGTCTCACTAAATAGCTGAGGCTGGCTTTGAACCTATGTGATCCTCCCGTCTCAGCCTCGCAAGGGAGGGATTATAAGCATGAACCACTATGCCTGGCTGACAGAGAAAATTTCATGTTGTCTGTGTGAGTGCTTCTGTGTGTTTGAAATAAAAGAACGTGACCTTAAACTAGATATGGTTATAAATAGTTTGTTTGTTCATTTAAATCCCTGTGGTAAAGAAGCTTCAAGAAAGCTTTAGTTGATATTTGGAAAATATTCTAATATCCCTACACTAGGAACTATTAAAATACCCTTAATGTCTTTAAACTGGCATTTAATGGCAGATATAGAAGACATGTAAATTGTCAGGTTGACACAATATCAAAATAGTGACATTTTCCATTGTGCTATTTTTCTTCCCATCGCACTCAAAGAAGAGGAAAGCAGGAAGGTAAATGTGCCGGTCTTGTTCTTGTCCAGAGTTCTGTTTCCCACCTGCCCGTGGGGCAAGTGCTTGACCAGCACAGGTCGGTCACCATGAATATTCTTCCAGTGATTCCTCACTACCAGATTGATGTCTGGAGGGTATCTTGGAAGTGTTCCACTTGGAAATGCCCTGGATGCTCTTTATTTGGGGACCCTGGGTGATTCGAGGATTTAAGAGTGAGTTTTAGAGTTGCCAGAGTTAGGGTCAAGTTCCTACGTGGGCTTGATTAGCTGAATGTCAACATTAACACTTTGATTGAGGGCAGCTTAGGAATGAAGGAAAGACCAAGTGGCTATCCAGAAAAAGACTTAGATTGTAAAATATCAGCATCTGATGTGAGAACTGGAACCCTGGCTCAGCACTGTGCAGCCAGGTTCCCCTGGGTGGTGTCTGAGCCTCGATGGACTTGCTCCATGACTTTGCTAGCACAGAGGGCCAAGGCCAGGTGGGGACAGTGTTTCTTTGCCCCACGCTGTGACTCTGCATGAAGTTTGCTTGCCCATTACCCCAACTGTTCTCCCTCCCCTGGATATACATTGCATTTTGTTTTTATTTTCTACCCCCTCGCAGATAGCGGTGGCTGAGTCGTTCCTAGTTGAGTCTAAGAGGAGGTGTGCGTCCTCTTTCCATGTCAAAACCACCCTTTCCTTCCCCTGCAGAGCTGAGTGGTGGTCGTAGCACAGGAGGGAGAAGGCCCCCCCCCACCTCATAGAGGAGTGCACCTCTGGCCTGCAGGAGGAACACCGGGCCGCTGGATTTGAGCCAGGTTATACTTGGTGCCAAAGCCTCACTTGCCCTCACCTGGCTGCGCCAGGACAGCCATGATCCTGTGGAAGGCTAGTGGGGTCTGCTGGGATGTTGGTTTAGTGAGGTCCCCAGATCTGCATCTCCGAGAGCGGAGAGCGTGAGTCACAAGCTGGGCAGGAGGATGGATTCTATCTCTCTTGGTCTGTGCCAGGTCAGGTGTCCATCCAGTCACCCTTCCCTCTAAAGGGAAGCAGAGAACAAACACCATGCGGATTTTGGTATAAGAAAGTTCATGGTCAGTTATTTAAAGTTCAAGTTGGACATGGCTCTAAAATGGGAACTTCTGGACTGAAGCTTATTTGCTTTTGTAGATTACAATACCCATTTGCTGTTTTTAAGAAAAGAGAGAGCCCGGTGTGGCGGTGCATTCTTCTTGGTGCATGCTTGTAATTCCAGCATGGGAGGCTGAGACAGGAGGATGGCGGTTTGAGGACCCTGTTTCAAAATACGGGATAGAAAATAGGATGGGGGGTTTAGCTCAGAGGTAGAATACCCCTGGGTTCCACCCCCAGTACTGCATAAATAAATTAAAAAATAAATAAAATAAAAAAGAGAACTTCTTAACTCTTTACAGAAAAAAATTACTAATGTATTAGGGACTTAAAAATAAGATCAGACAGTGCAGTTAATAATGAGAAAGAAATCACCTATGCATTTGCTTTCTCATTCTCAGTCCTGCCTCCAAAGATGAGCATTCTGATTTTTTTGGTAAATTTTACATTTATTTCATAATGCTGAGCTGCATGCATTCACTATTATTTCTGGATTAGTTAACTTTCAATGTTTTTATACAATGACTCCTGTGAAAGAGGAGGATTGGGATCACCTTCCTTCATGTATCCTCTCCTGTTTTTATTAATGTATCATTTCAAGCGGATCAATTGGTCAATTTTGAAGAATTAAACAAAATAACAAACTTCTTTTTCCCACTGAAACTTCTCCTGGCTCCCACTCCCTGTGCCTCCAGCCTCCAGCTTGCCGGCCGCCCTGTTTTCTCCTACTTCTTAACTTTGTCATCCATCCTTTCATATTACCAAGGTTAAAGCTTTTATATTCTGGTTTGGGTTTCACTAGTCATCAGTGAATTTTGCCTAAAAGTATATTACCAGGTTTCAAAATCATTGAATATTATTAACCTTGCTATAAATTTGAAAATAATGTTCATTGCAAAAGTAAGTACTCTTTTTATATTTTTTCTGAATGTCTAATTGGCTCTGAGCGGCGGTGTAAAATGGGCCTGATGCTACATTAAATCTGTTTTCCTTTTTGTACCTAGTGTGAATCCTCAACTCTTTCTAAGTTCCCAATTATATCATCTTTCCATCTTTCCTTTCTTTCTATTTTTTCTTTCCTTTTCTTTTTTTCATAGAGACAACCTCCCAGAGCCCTCTGTCCTACAACTTTAATCTTAATGTTTTGACACCAAAAACCACTGTGTAGCTTTCACTTTTGGTTTTACTTTTCCGTTTTCCTGAGTTTAATCCACTGAATTTGGGGGTCTCATCTTTTCTTGGTTTGTTTGATTGTTCTATAATTAAATAGCTAACAATCTGCATGTGAACTAAGCTTTCTATACTCTTTCACATCTCACAAAGTTCCTATTCTGCCTTCTTGCTGAGTGATAGTCTGACTGGGTATAGAATCAAAATTTGAAAATAGAAAATTGGAATTATGAAAGCACCACTTATTAGTATTCTGATTCCATGACGATGGGGTATCTTATAAAAATAAGTGCCATTGATATACTTCCAATCTTAAGATTTGTCTTTAGCTTGGAAGAATTATCTTTCATTATTTTCCCCTTTCCTCTTTTTTCCCTACATTCCTTCTTCCTGAAACTCTTATTTCTTTAGAAATGAGACTAATTTGCTACCATTTTTATCTATTACCTCATTTTCTGTTTCTGTCATTTTTTTTTCTAGGAAAAGTCTCTCAACTTCACACTTTAGTCAACGTACTGCCTTTTAAAAACTCAGTTCAGTAAGTATTCCCAATTATGTAGAAATGTTCCTGAGTCTTTGTTCTTTTTTTTTTTATTCTAACTTGTCCTTGTTTTATGGGTACAAAGTTCTCATCCCTCTGAAAATACTAATTAATGTCTATATCTTAGTTTCTCTTATGTTCCTGGAAGTATATATATGGTGTTTAGAATTATGGCTTCCCTTTGTCTCAGTCTTTGTTCTTTGAATTATATGGCAAGATTTCCTCTGGTGGTTGTATTTGTTATACTGAATTACACAATTATCTCTCTGGCAATTCTGGACCATCTAATCATATTTCGGAGGAGGACATAGCAAAGCTGATGGGATCTCATTGTTTGTTGTCTGGCGGGCTTGTTTCATATTAATTGGGTGGGAGGTCAGCTATTGACTGGAAGAATCCATGCCAGAATTTTAAGGGCTTATTTGGGGTCACTAATATCTGCATAATTGCCTCCTTCTCCCTAGACGGTCCATTTTCATTCTTTATGGAAACATCCTCAGGTGTTAGTGGAAACGTGCTGGGGTCAGCTCTGAGAGGTGGTGTTTGTCTGAAACCTGATCCTTTGGCTCCCAGGCCCAAGGGCCACTGTGCCCTCGCCACCCGCGCTGTCTCTGAGCCCGCTGAGCTCCGATGGGTACACGGGTCCCTTTGTAGTTGATTCTATCCTGTGCCTCTGAGACTTGATTCTTCCCGTGTTTCCAGCTACTTCTTCTTGATACACTTTTTGTCTCCAATAAAACTCGTTAAAATCTCTCTTTTGCGGCTATACTCTCTACATGCCTTTTCAATGTTGAGCACTTATAAAACTTTTTTTTTTTTTTGGTGGTACTGGGGTTCCTGGAAACCCTTCTACCTCCGGGCTAACCTCCCAGACGTATTTTATATTTTTATTTGGAAACGGGGTCTCTTAAGCCAGTGCGGCTGGCTTCGAACCCGCGTGATCCTCCTGTCTCCGCCCCCAAGGGTGGGCATTACAAGCGTGCGCCACCATGCCTGGCACTTATAAAACTTTTAATTTCCTTTACTTTTAACTCCCTCTCCAGAAAGAGAAGAGATATGCATGCTACCATTTCAAATTGGATGCTCCTGGTCATTCTTTTTGTTTTTTTAATAATCTCTTTACTCATGCAACATTTTCAGTGTTAGTGGTTTCAATTATAAGTAAAAACTAATGCAAAATATATCAGCGTGAAACTGTGTGTTTATTTTGGAAGAAACTGTCTGACAAGATATATTGAAGGTCTCCTACATTTAGTCCCCCCACAAGAAGAATGCGAGTTTTGAGAAAAAGCTTGACTCCTCCCAGACAGGAGAGTTCAGCTTAGTGTTGGTGTGCCGGGTTCTCCTAAGATGCAGAGGGCTGATTCTACCTTTCTGTGGCTCCCAGTCATCCTAACCCAAGCAGTAGGATTCTTCTGTAGGTACCCGGGCTGGGGAAGCAGCTTCACTTTGAATCTGAGATGTTAAGGAGACACACGCAGAGATTCAAGGGCGTCTGTGACCAAGGCTTGTCCTAGCCTGTTTCCACCAGACACCTGACCTGTAGTGTGAGGAACACGGTGCCCATCCTTCTCTGAGCAGTTTTAAGCTGGCCCAGAGCCGGGTCTAACTCCGCTCTGGTGTACACTGTACCTCCAGGCCTGACTGGGGACCTGGGCTCTGTCTCTATTTCTGGGCTCCTTGCTCTTCTGGGTCATTACTGCTGGTGTCTATCATCTTAGGCAGCCGTAGCCTGCAAATTGCTCCGTTCAGCACACTCCCCTCCTTGGAATACTCAGGTTTCTGGGTGTGGCCAGCAGCTTTTGTTGACTGCACTTTGTGTCCCACGCAGGGAAGTGGGGAGCCCTGCACACCAGGCAGGCAGGGAGCTGCCCTGCTGCAGAGGGATACAGCTGGAGGCCGGGTGCACATCTTGTGTAGGGTCACATGGCCTCCCTTTCCAGATCTGTTGTGGGTGTGGCCATGTTGCTGGACCCAACTCCAATGGGATGGAGGTTCAGTCTCTTGGCACGAGTGCAGTATGGAGTAAGATACATTACTGAGTCAAGGAGAGTCTCGGGTTTCTACTTGAACATTCTGTCAGAGCCGCTGTGCCCAGTAACTGGTAACTGGGAGCATCTTCAAGAAGTCAAGTGTGAGGTTAAGGTTCTCCCTGCAACGATGGCAGAGCTCGCTCAAAGCCTTTAGGCAGAAGTTCCATGATCCACTTTTATCTGTAATCAAAATTTAAAAGGTAGTCCAAGTCCTATACACTGAGGTTTTAATGGGAGTGTTCAGGATACCTACTTGGTGGCGAATAATATTTAATGACTAGCTAAACCTCATTTAAAGCTGGGCTTGATGGCACAAGCTTGTAATCCCAGTACTTGGGAGTCTGAGACAGGAGGACCACAGGTTCACAGCCAGCCTCAGCTGCTTAGTGAAGCCCTCCGCAACCTAGTGAGACCCAGTTTAAAAATAAAGAATAAAATAAAGGCTGGGGGTGTAGCTCAGAGGTAGAATGTCCCAGTACCACACACACATAAAATTCTCTTAAATGTTGTACATCTTTGTAATCTTCAATTAAGTAATGAGGATAAAATATGTACATAATTTTATGCCTTAAATCATTTAGTAATTGTGAAGTTGCTGGTCCAGTAAATAAAAATAGAGAGAATTTATGTTAGTGAAATCAATTCTGTCAGTTTTGCCAAAGCTAGCCAGTACTATCCACGAGGAATGACTAAGTCTGGCCAGTATTACCCATAAGGAATGACTAAGTCTAGCCAGTACTATGCACGAGGAATGACTAAATCTGGCCAGTACTATGCATGAGGAATGACTAAGTCTGGCCAGTGCTATCTTGAGGAATGACTAAGTCTGGCCAGTGCTATCTTGAGGAATTACTAAGTCAAGAGTCACAATGTGAAGCCAACAAGGAAAGTTATGTGATGTTTGTTTGAAACACTGATCACCATAACTTTTTCTAAATATCATAAACAAGTCTAGAAATCCCTAATATTTAAAAATAAATACATCAAATAAATGTAACTGAAGATATCTAGAAATAAGTGGAATGGGTCAGATGACAGGTGCATAGAACTTCCAAGGGCGCCTGTACTTCAACAAGTTCATTTAGTGTAAGTTTCATGCATGTGTTAGAGTCATCAGCCAACTCAACCACAAGGTGCTGTAAGCAGGTCACAAAAATAAGTGACGTCACTGAGGCTGACGGGGACCCTGGAGTGACCTCATTGGCCTGAAAATTCTGAAATGAAGAAGAGGAGAGATTGACCATGGCTTTTCCAGCTGTCTTGTGCAAGTGAAAGTTGCTGGAAAGCTTGGGTGGGTCAGGCCATCTGCCTGTCACTGTCTCTCCTGAGCACTGAATTCAGAAACTATGGAGTAAGGTCCATGAAGAGGTAGGGACAGAGGCTTGAATCGAGGTGGGGGAGGCAGGTGTGAGCTGCGTGGCCTCCTCCCAGGTCACAGGATTCGCTCCGCACCTCACGATGCTGGCCTTCCATGCTCTTGGCACCATCGAGACTCCAAGCTGAAAGAGGTGTGTTCCCACCGGTGCGGTGCCACCTGTGCGGGTTTGAGTGTTCTGTCTGCTTTATTGTGTCCTGTTCAAAGGGCTGGGCTTGAACACCTCACCCTCCAGTGGCAGGAAATCTCCCTTCAGCCAGAAGGCCCATTCCACCTTGGCTCAGCTCTGTCACTCCCGGCGTCTTCCCAGTAGGGTTGTCTTCAAGTTTTCCTAGAAGGATGAGCCAGGTTGTCAAGCTAGAGGCATTTGGTGGGGCCTCATTAAAGAAAAGCCCCCCAAAAGGCAATATGCTCCTGCCGTGAGACCGCAGTGGCCAAGGGCCTGCTTTGTTTTGGGGAGAATGTGTCCTTTATAAAGGAAAGAAGTAAACGCTTGTCAACTAACACCGCTCGATCCGCTTGATCCAAGGTCAAGATGGGCCTGAGACCTTTACAAGTAAAAGGCATGGGGCCTCTTAGGATACTTAGAAAAGGAGGCGTGTGAAATGCAATTGGACAGAGGCCTGTTTTCCAGCAAGAACTCAATTGTTTTGTGGCAACAATGCTCTTCCCTGAGTTACTCTAGCTGGTCTAAAACTCCGTTACATGATCTATCTGGGAGAGCCACTCCCCAAATCCACTGTCTGGGTTCCTGGGTTCAGCACACCGTGGAGCCTGATGTTATACCTGAAACCAGGCCGGCTCACCCTGCTCGATCAGGCTTGGTTGATTCCCCTTCAGTCCCTCTGGGCTGTGATCCTTTCTGTATCTGTCTCTGCCCACAGTGACTCAGTTTCCCCTTGCTGCAGTGAACTTCACTGCTCAGTCTCAGATTGGCTGTTTGAGATATAAAAGTACATCAGAAGCCAGGCAAGGTGGTGCGCGCTTGTAACCCCAGCATTCAGGAGGCTGAGACCGGAGTCACGGTTCATGGACAGCCTCAGCTACTTAGTGAAGCCCTTCGAAACTTAGTGAGACCCTGTTTCAAAATAAAGAATAAAAAACAGGGCAGGGGGTGTAGCTCGGAGGTTGAATGCCCCTGGGTTCCATCCCAGACCCGCAAAAATAAATAAATGAATAAATAAATAAATAAATAAATAAATAAACAAATACATACATACATACATACATACATACATACATACATCAGAAGCCGGGTGTGGTGGCGCCGGCCTGTGATCCCAGCAAAGGATGATACAGGTGGGAGGCACCGCACCAACTTATAGAACCCCTGCTTCAAAATAACAAAGGGCTAGAGGTATAGTTCGGAGGTAGAATGCCCCTGGCTTCGATCCCCAGAACCAAATAAATAAAATACAAAATACAAATATAACTGAAGAAGAGGAGCTTTTTGTTTGAACACAGGAGGTGGCACATGGGGCCTGAAGGAGTGGCCTGCAGGTGTCTCGGTCACAATGACCCGTGTCATCGCCCATATAACTGCAAATTTCTAATCCCAGGACACTGGGCACAGAGGGTGGCCAAGATTTGTCATTCTCGCCACTTCTGAACACTCAAGGTAAACTCTGGTTAAGGCCCAGGGTGGGGTGCAGTGTTGACCCCCATTCCATATGCTCTGAGGTTGAAGGTGTGAAACGGAGCTGCTGGAGAGTGCCTGGGGACCTCCCAAGGATGTTTGGGGGAGACCGGGTCTCACGTTAGTGCTCTCAGGACACGCAGAGGGCTTTCTGGTTAGTGTGGCCTCTCCCAAAAGCTCTGCTGTGAACGGCACCAAAGCACAGCCGGCTCTTGCGCTTTGTGCTAACAAAAAAGATCACTGGGTGAGTAGCAGCTCACCAATCAAGGCCGAGACCCTTTCCATACACACCTTTATTCATTATGGCTCAGCGGAGCTGATTATAGCCAATTCCCATGAATAAGGCAAACTCTGGGCTGGATGCCTACTGAAGGCATTCTAGGGGCCCGTGTGGAGCACCAGGGCAGTGGGCTGGGCGGAATGGAGGCCCAAGCCTCTAGAGTCAGCCCGTCAAAGATCCATAAACAGCACCAGTGCCACAGGCCCGGCTCCCATTGGGAAGAGAAGTGTAGCCCAGATGGAGAAGATCTCGGGTTTTCTGGTGGTTTTAGCATGCGGGTCTTGCTTAACACTGTCGTACATTTTCAAGGAGAGTAACAGTTTGGTGGCCACACTCCACTCGAATTGGGCAGAGGAAGGCAGTGGACTCACAGCCAGGAGCTTCCTGGGAGTTGGTGGGCTCCTTAGGGCAGGCTGGAATAGCCCATGACCTCCACCCGGCCTCCTCTGATACAGGAGCATCATTAAGTATCTCCTGGCCCCCCAAAAAACCTCCCTTGGGGCTGGTTCCCACCGAGGGCCACTCTGGCGTTTCCCTTCCCTGCTCATCTCCTCTCCCTCCTGGCCCCATGGCAGTGGGGCTCCCACCCCATCACAGGGCTGGCGGGAGCCCTGAAGAGTGTCGGGGTCACTAGCAGACCGTGTACATACCTGTAGGCGCGTGCGACTGGAGCACTGTCCTTCCATGCTGAGCTGGGTCTCGTGGAGTCTCCTCTACCCTCCCAGCCCCGGACCTTCCTTCCTCCAGCCCCCACGTATCCCTGGGTCCCCCACACAGCACTCTCCCCTTGTTTAGTTCCCCATTGGTTCAAACATGCGTGACTCTTAATGGGCGATGTTGAACGCCTGGAACCACACTTCAGGACAGACGCTGCTGTGATTCACCCTGTGCAGAGGCGGCAGTGTCTTGAATTTCCTGAAGCTCAGCTGAGGCATACAGTCAGATGTGTGCTTCTTCCCATCAGAGCTGGGGAAATAAGCGGCCTGGCTGATCCCCTTCCCAGGAGGCCCACACAAGGGCTTCCATGTTAATTGCATTTAACCTACTGCAATCCCTCCCTCTCTTCTTTCTTTATACAATAACTAATATGTAAACTATGATTGCACTTGGAAATTACTTTCCCTTAAATTCTATTATTGAGGCCCAGCACGTGAGAGGGCCATAACCCATTTCATTAAAAGATGCATCGCGCCAGGCGTGGGACGGGACGGTTCTTTTCCGTGGGAGTCTCATTGGCAAATGGGCCATGCTGCTGGCCGATTTTGAGGCCTGCTGATACGGACAATGGTGAGCAGATAATTAAATGGGAAATTCAATTCGGGCTTGATGGAGGAAAGTAGAACTTTTAAATTATAATAATAATAATAAAAATGTTCTTGCCTAGAAAGCTTACCCTGGATTAATCTTGTGTACGAATGCCAATGTCTTGAAAGTGAACACTGCTCTGGTGCGGTTTGGTGTTTGTTTAAATTTTCTTCTGGAGGGATTTTGACACATGTCTGCCCAAGTTCATTAATGTTCTCATCTCAATGGACTCATTTGACAGCGCAGCAGGGACAGAGGTCAGTGCTGGATGCTAACGCGAGGGGTGAGCCCTGCTCAGAGCCAGTGCCCGAGCGCTAACGAGCCCAAGAAGGAGCCAGCACTGCTTCCTTTGTTCCTCCCTCATCACCCCTCATCCTGGGGAAGTGGAGCCAGGAACACTCTCCGCACCCCACACCCCACCCTTTTTATAGTAATTAATTAATTTATTTACTTATTTGGGTGCTGAGGATTGAGCCCATTCTACCTCTGAGTTCTATCTTCATCTCTTTACAAATTTATTTTTTATTTTTTATTTTGAAACAGGGTCTTCCTAAGTGGCTGAGGCTGGCCTCGAACCTGCTGCCCTCTGTCTCAGCCTTCCAAGTACTGGGATAACAGTACTTGTGCCACCATGCCTGGCTTATTTAGTTTTACTATGAGACAGGGTCTCACTGTCTCTCAGGCTGCCTCAAATCTGTGATACTTCTACCTCGCCCTCCAGAGTCCTGAGATGACAGGTATGTTCACTGTGAATGACATTTTTTCCCCTTTTCCTATAGTGGCAACCACTGGCTTATTCCTAACACAGTGGAATCCAGCTATAGCAAAGAAATCAGCTCAAAGGGGAAGGCGGGCCAGGTGTCAGGAGACTAGGACAGAGAGTGAACAGCCTGGCAGGATCTACTGTGTGGGCAACAGGACGTCTTTGCCTCCCTGCCCGCTCTGAAGACACAGCAGATAGAGGTCTCCTCTGGTCTCAGGCAGCTCTCTCCATGGCTGACCATTCTTCCACAGGGAGAGGACTTACAAGAGTTTCTGGGTAAAAGGTCCAGTGTTCAGGTGGTGTGGCGCCCAGGACTCAGGGTCCGGTATACCCAAGTCCTGAGGCATGGCTGCCTCTGTTGTTTCTGGTCTTGGTTCCTAGAACAGGTGCTCTGACTTCCGCTTGTCATGGTGGGGACACCTCCTGCTAGCCCGTAGTGACCTGTGAGAGGGCTGGAGCTCTGTCAGGCTCCAGCCTTGGGTCCTGCAGCTCTTGCCCCCAAGGGACCCGCTGGTGCCTCTCCATCACTCAGTTCCAGGGCCCAGGTCGGGAAGTGTCTGATTGCTTGACCCATCTGAGGGTGCTGTGAGATTCAGGTCAGATGCCCAGCCTGGCTTGGGAGCCGTCCTTTGAGCTGAGGGTGGCTGAATAGACCTATTCAATCAGTGGTCCATGAGTGCCAGCCGCTGGGCTCCTGTTTGCAAACACATAAAGTGTGTGTGTGTGCGTGCGCATGCGCTCGTGGGGTGGGGGCAGTATGAGTGGCACCTCCCTTATGAAGCCTCTCAGACTATTCCCAGCCTGGATTGCCTGTCCTCCTGCCCAGGACTGCTCCAGCCCTTTGCCTACTTAGGTCATACCCCAGAAGACCCGCTTCGCTCGTGTTCCCTGGGCTACGTGGGCCTGGCCTCTTGGACTGCCAGCGTGGGGCTTGGCTGGCTTGTACAGCCCTCTGGCGCTGCACCTTTCCCTTTAAACATCACACATGAAGAGTCAAACATACTTGAACCGAGGCAGAATTAACAAGGAAAGATGGGGAAGCGTGGGCCTGGTGGGTGGCCAGGACCTCAGCTCCCCATGACGCAGCTCTGGACCCCCGGTGAAGCACTCTGTCTCTCTGGGCCGGCTTCCTTGTCTGCAGAGGACCAGGTAGCCTTGGGCACTCAGAATCCTTGCACAAAGGTCCTGACCTGCCATCCTAAAAGTGCCAATGTTCCAGCTGTGCCGGACCTGCTTGGGAAGTGTGAGCGTCCTTGACCTAAAAAGTTTGGCCAGTGGCCTGGGGCCCTGGACAGCAGCAGAGAGCTGTTTGGACCCAGTACGGGGTGCCCAGGGGAAGCTGCTGTCCCTGCCATACGCTGGGAGGGCCAGCGTGGCTAAGTCCCTCTCTGGGACAGCCTGACCCACAAGAATTGATTTGGTATAACACAGCGCCCCTTTTAGGAAGGCTCTAGAACCCACCTGGGAATACAGGCAGTGGAGCCAGGCTCCCTTGGCCAGTGTGGAGAGGACCGCAGAAGGCAGGGTGTGTTGGTTTGGGGGTCATTTCCAGGCTCTGGGAAGACACTGAGTACTGACAGCCTCTTGGCTCTGAGATCTATGGGTCTCAGTCCTTCGGATCAACACCTTTGTTTACAGGTGGGGACACTGAGGCCAGGAGGGGGAGCAGCAGTGACTGAAGCCTAGCAGGAAGCTGGTGGGCACGGAGGCCAGCCAGGCCTGTGTCCCCGGGGCACGCACTGCGGAGGGCGAGCCTGTGTGCGGGCACAGTTTCTGAAGGGCTGGTGGCGAGGCCCAGCAGAGGGCGGGGGAGCCGGGCCTCGGCGCTCACAGCCCTGATCTCAGGGACCGCAACTCCCTAGTCTGGGTCACAGAAGTATAGTTTTTGTTTCCTTTTTTAATTGGTAAAATGAAAGTATCGACACTACTACTTTATAATGCTCTACACATAAAAGAATGGTGAGTGTTCTGTGCGTGATATTTCTGAACAATGAGGCTGGAATGCATTGGTGTTCGTGTATGCACTTGGGTGAATCTTGGGACCCAGGTTCCTCTGACCTGGGCTTTGAGCCCATCTGATGGGAGCTCCTGTCTCTGGGGCATGGATGCTGCTTTCTGCAGCCCAGGAAGATACCTGGTATCACCAGACAGGCCTGGTAGGCTCTGCCCAGGTCTGTGACCAACAGACACCTCCCCTAGGGGTTCTGTGACTTCCTTCTTTCCTTCCTTCCTTCCTTTCTTCCTTCCTTCCTTCCTTCCATCCTCCCTTCCTTTTCTCACATATAGAGAAATATTTACTAAGTGTGTGCAGGTATGTTTGTGTCATTTTGAATCTTGCTATAATATATAATTACAATATACCAATAAAAGTATTAAAAAAAAAAACCTAATAAAAGAGGACAGTCCTGAAGCCTGTGGGAAATGCTTATGTTCACCCCTTTCCATTTTCTCGTTTTGGCCCAGACCTGTACATGCCCCGCTGGGCCCTGGAGCCGTTTTCAGAGGCAGAGCCGTGGCTCCCATAAAGATGGTAAGACAGACACAGGGAAGTGAGCCCATCCTTCTGGAATCTTCCCCTTCTTCAGTGTGGCAGGTTTTTGCACACAGATGCCTACCTTGCACCCACAGGGAAGGGCGCAGGAGTGTGGCTGGCACGGGCAGTGCTAGATGTCTTCTGGCCTGAGCTGTCAGCTTGCAGGGGGAGGGATGGGAGACTGCAGCCTTCAGTGCACTTGGCAACGTGAAAGGAGCCTGTGTTCCTTGAGTCCCGGGCATAACACAAGCTCTCTTGAACTTGGGTTGGAAATAAAATGCTACAGCCCGTCAATACTCTTCGAGAGAGCTCTCGAGATGTGATCAAAGGGCAGCCGGGGCCCTGCACGCCTGGGAAGGACCCCTGGGCTCACCCACGTTGACCCTACGCCTCCCTTGCTCCCAGAGCGCCCACACAGCAATTACTTATTACAATCGAGTGTGCTCAGTTGTGCCTGGGGGAAGGGCCTCAAAGCAGAGGAGCCAAAAATAGTATCTCTTAAAGAAGCCATGATAAACTGGATTCTCCTGATTTCAGTAAAAAAAAAAAAAAATAGTCAAAGTTTGAATTGTTTTTTCTAAACATAAAGGGACAGATAGACAACGGAGATACGTTTTCTGCAAGAAGTCCAGAGGGGCCTTGGCCCCGCCACCAATGCAGGTAGCTGAGCACCAGTCTGGCCTGGAGTGAGCAACCCTTGGTGGCCAAAAAGGGCTGGACCAGGGACCCCCACGTGTGCAGGGAGGCAGGGACATTCCAGGGCTCTACCAGGCCTCACCTGGGGGCAGACCTGGAGCCTCGTCGTCTTCCAGGTGTTTCTCTCTCCAAGGCTTCCAGGCTCCCCGGAGAGCCTCTAGCTAGGCCCCCCCCACCCTGCCCTGCCTGAGGTCTCACTCTTGCCTGCGGCCCCCAGAGACCTGGGTTTTGCCTGCCCCGACCCTCATCTCTCCTACTGACCTTGTCTGCTCTGGCCGATTGTCTCCCTTCTCAGAAGTGTTTCGCAGCCCCCTGCTTCCCTGCTGGGGTCTGTACTCGGCGACCCCGTGGGCCCTTTCTGCATAGCCTCCCACCCTCGGCCTCGACCAGGCGATCTTTGACCTGCCAAGTATAGAGTGGGTACAAGCAAACCTCAAACTGTGCCTGTCTGTTGACATTTTCAAGGCATCCATGTATTCTTTGAGTGGGGCCTTCTGTGTCTAGCCCTCTGCCTACGTCTGACACTGGGCACAGGTGGCCAAGGTGGCCAAGGATGCTACCTGGTTGGTCCTCCACAAGGAACTTCCCAAGGGGACCATCACCCGGATAAAGCTCCCCCTGGTCTGGAACCCACTGCTGAGACCTGCAATTCTGGGCGACCTCGGGTGCACACTACAGCCCAAGGGGTCACATTCCCATTCCACAATGAATACTTACTAGGCCAGGGTTCTCGTCTGCAGAAGCAATATATTTTATTCTCTGCAAAAGTGGCTAAGAGCTAGTTGTCCTAATACTGTTTTTTCCCTTTGGTCAAACCATGCAAAAAATTCTAAACCCACAGCGGAGCAACTTCCACTTCGGACCAGTTTCTCCTCTTCCACCATGGTCTATTTATTTTTATTGGTTTGTTTCTCATTAAATCCTTCAATTACTCTGCAGTGTAAAATGGTGAAATTATTGGCATGTGCCACCTTCATCATGTATCTGAGTTTGCTTATTACACTTGCAGAAAATGCCTGCATGGTATTTGCTTCTGTTGTGGATTGAGACAGAGTTAATAAATATTATTTGCTGTTTTTTTTTTCTTTCCCTGAGAAGCACTGCTTTTCTTGATTGTTTTTTACAGTTGGATTGGGAATATTGATTTATTCACCACAGTTACAATAATTGTATACAAGGAACGAAAATGGGGAGTAACATTTCATCAGCTCCAGCAGATTAATTAGTTGTAGTAGATTAGGCACAGGGTTACAGAGAGGATTTGCATTTAGAGGAAGAAAAAGTTTCTTCTTTTTCTTTCTCTATTTTTTTTCACATCTTAAAAAAGTCAAAGAATTAATAGAGATGTTTACCCTAAGCTGCTCCGTCATTAGCCCGCCAGGGTTTCTGGATAAGCTTGAAGGACAATCGCACACTAAAATGTTGGTTAAAATTATTGGAGAAAGGGCTACAAGAAACCAGAATAGTATAATGATGCCCTCTTAAAGTAGAAATGCAAGAAAATTAAGAGAATTTGAATATAAAAATATTCAAACAAAATTCCTGCCAGGGACTTAGTGAGGGCTTTTACACCAAGAAACCTTTTGTGTTTTTATAATCCAACCCCATGCTACACTATAGTTATACTACAGTTTCTTTTACACTTAGTCTACCAAAGTGTAGAACAGCTTGGAGATGAGAATAGTTACTTTCTTTCTTGGTAGGACCATATGACAGGAAAACGACTAAATCTTCTAAGTGTGAGTATCTTGGAGCCTTCCTCTCCCTGTAAGGCTGGGCACGGCTGAGAGAGGCACACTGAAGGCTCAGTATTGCCCTCGTCCGCTGATCCTGGCTGAGCCCATTGAACAAGAAGCAGGGCTTCCCAAAGTGGACCGTAGACACTAAGGATCTGCAGGCCTCCCTCCTCCTGGCCGACCCGGGACCTCTGCGTGGTGCCTGGCCCTGCGTCGCTGTCCAGTGGGCTTCCTCTGCTTCGAAGTGGGAACCTATTTCTCATCTATGATACGATGGGGAAGTCCAGCAAAGGCAGCCATCAGAGATGAGGGGAAGACTCAGAAAAGTGACCTCCAAATGAGAGAGGGGCAGAGGGAGCAGGGAAAAGTGGGAGAGGGAAGGGCCTAGAGTGTGTGGCCACAGAGACAGGGACAACAGTCACGGGGGTGACTCAAAATCCTTCTGCGTGGCCAGGTTGCCAGGTCCTGAGCAAAGCATGGGGAGGATCTGCAGGCAAACCGGATGCAGTATCAGGTGCTGGGCTGTGGGCTGCCACTGCACGTGTGGTCCAGGGATGGTTAGCTCAGCATCTGAGCACTGCCATTCCCAGGACCAATTCCCCCGTCACTTGGTACAGCTCACCTGAGTCCTCGGGCCAGGGTGGGAGTGTCCAGTGGCCTCAATTACGCAGCAGCCAGGATTGGTCAAATAGCCATAGCTTTTTCAGACTGTTTTCCTAGCCAGAGACTTTCACAAGATCAGAGGATAATACCTGAGTACCTGGCTTACTCTTTTTTTTTTCTGCCTGCATGTCGATTTTTGTTTTTATTTGGCCTCACACTGAACATGTGATGAAGATAGGTTATTTTACTGTTCAGTCCCATTTCTTAATTTTTCAGCTTTCTGAAGGTATAATTGACAAGCGAAACTGCATGTTTAAGGGATACAAGTGATGGCTGATGTAAGTGTACATCACAAAGGAGAATCGCAATCGAGTTTATTAATGCATCTGTCACCTCATGTAGTTACCTTCTCCTTGTCTTGGAAAGAGAGCTTGAGGTCTACGCTCTGAGAAAACTTAAGAATATAGTCCACTGTTGGTATGCAGAGCCCAGGCTGAATATTCGGTCCTCAGAACTTATGTACAACTCAGAGTTCGCAGCCTTTGACCAGCATTTTCTATTTCCTCATCATCAACGTGGCACCCTCTGTGAGCTTTATTTTTCTTTTTGAGATTTCACACATAAAGTATTGTATAGATATTTTTTCTTGTGGTACTGGGGATTGAACCCAGAGGCATCTTACCTCTGAGCTGCACCCTCCGAGGTATTTTATTTTTTATTTGGAAACAGAGTCTTACTAAGTTGCTGAGACTGGCCTCGAACCTGTGATCCTTCTGTCTCAGCCTCCTGAGTACTAAGGTTACAGGTGTGTATCACCATGCCCAGCTATAGATTTTTAAAAATAAGGTTATGGAGCGTTTGATGGTTGTATACAGGTAAGTTTTATTTATTTTTTTTGAAGATTTGAATAAGTTTATTAAAAAGATAGAAATACAGAAAAGAGAAATATAGAAAATAGTTACAGCCGCATGCCAAAATGGCATGAGAGGGGGAGGGTGCCCTGGGCCCACTCACCACTCCCCCTACAGGTAAATTTTAGAAGGTGACTCTCCATCTTATTGCCAAAGTCCTTAAGAAATGAACTGAGAGGTTCAGGGATGGTCCCCACCACACATGACCCTGTGCAGTGCAGATATTGCTGGTTTACAACTTACCCCTTATGCTCAGGCCTCTCAGTGTCACCGTGGAGTTCGTCATTATCACTACAATCATGTTGCCATGACAGATTAACTCTATTACTATCCCATTTCATTTTAATTTTTACTGTCTGTGTTTGAGGTGTGCAATGTGATGATTTGATATTCAGATGCATAATTAAATGATTACTAAGTCAAGCTCATGTGTCGTAAAGACACTTAAAATTTAAAAACAAAGTTTAGAGTTGGAGTGCTTACAGATAGACTTTAAAATGTTCTCTCTTTGCTTACTGTGTTGGTGGCTGTACTCAGGAGTCAGGATGTCTTATGCAAACCCTGTGGTAGAGCTGGCTTCCTGCCACAGGCCATGTGGGCTGCTGGGGCTCCCGTCGTAGGCCAGCCAGCCGATCCAGGCCCCACTGGAAGGAGCATGTGTGGCCCTCCACTAAACAAGCCCATTTTAAGTTACCTATTGTGGGAGAGAGCCTTGAGTTTTAAACATGACCACTTGATATGGCTTCTACATTGAACCAATTGATCTTTCTGAAGTTTGTCTTCTAAAGATGAATGCTATTTTTCCCCCAAATACATTATCTTGAAAATACCCAAACCCACTGGCAAACTCACTCTTCAGCTTTACCTATTACTTTGGCTCTGGGTGTGTGCTTTGGGAATCACTTAAATTAAGTTCTTAATATTATGTCACTTCACTCCCAAATATTTGAGCCTGATATTTCCTGAGAGCAAGGACACTTTCTCTCTTTTGCACAATATTCCTGTCTAGCTCAAAAAATAAAAAAACGTGACATTGTTACAATAGTGTTCAAGTTTCTCCAGTTATTCCAATAATGTGATTGTTTGTTTGTTTGTTTGTTTATTGGTACTGGAGATTGAACTAAGGGACACTTGAACTCTGAGCTACACCCCCAGACTTCTTTTGAAACAGGGTCTTCATAAATTGCCGAAGACCTCGTTAAGTTAACTGAGGCTGACCTCAAACCTGTGATCCTCTGTCTCAGCCTCTCAAGGCATGCACTAGCACATTCAGCTAAATATTGTGATTTATAGAACACCTCTTCTTCCTCATCTAATGAAAAATAACAGCAAATGTGGTGGCTATATAATTCCTAGAGAAATAAACATTTTATGAAATTTGATTATAGAGTAAAGGTAGCTAATTTTTTTTTTTTTTTTTTTTTTGGTGGTACTGGGGTTCCTGGAAGCCCTTCTACCTCCGGGCTACACTCCCAGACCTATTTTTACATTTTTATTTTGGAAACAGGGTCTCCTAAGCCAGCACGCGTGGCTGGCTTCGAACCTGCGTGATCCTCCTGTCTCTGCCTCCCAAGCGCGGGGATTACAAGCGTGCGCCACCACGCCCGGCAAAGGTAGCTAATGTTTAATTGGTGTTTCCAGTTTGGGGAGCAGCTAATGCTTAGACAGGATTGCTTGTCCTTCATGTCTCCCACTTGAGACAAGATTGGGGCAGCTTCAGGTCATAACGGAGCTCGTGTGGGTCTGCATGGAGAGAGAGGGTCCAGTTATCATACAAACTTGGGACTATGATTCGCCCATGGCATACGTATCCCAGGATGCATTACACTATCACACTTCTCTCTTGGGGAGCTGACCATGATCGTACCGAAGGTGCACCGAAGTGAGGCAGGAAAGAAACTGCTGGGCTCTGTGCAGCCCGGCTTCCTGAGTTCATTCCACAGTGGGTCCCATTGTGGCAGGCCTAGCTAAAGAACCATCGCTCAGTGAGTGAGTTCCTGGTGCAGAGCAGAGCTGAACTGATCTTGGAGTACTTCCTGATTGTTAGGAGAACTGACCCTGAGATTTCCCCTGTTCAGCCCAAAGCTCCCCTGTGTTGGGTGTTGAACATGCCAAGGGCTAACGGTGGATGCCAGAGGTCCTCTCTGGAACAAGCTTGCTTCTTCGGGACTGTGTGTACTCTCCAGAGTGTGGGGCTCACCTGGCTTCGGGCCTGGGACTGAGTCCTGTGGGCTGGTACTGGGAACAGTACAGATGGGAGGCTTAGCCGGGGCAGTCTGACCTTGGGCTCCATGCTGGTAACTGTTGTGGATTTATTCTTGTACATGTGCCCAGAAATTTGCACAACGGCCATGTAGAACAGAATACAAAATCAAACAAATCCCACCGCTGGAAACGTGGTCTCTATTCCACTAGGAAGACCCTTCTAGCGCATCTCATTTCTTGATGGCAGTTGACATTCCTCCTCTCTGTCATATATTTGCATGCATAAAACATCTAGAAAGTCTTTCCTTTCCATTCAGATTCAGAGCAATGGAGCATGCACTGAGTAGCTGTGAGGAAGAGAGCGTGGGTGGGAGGAGGGAGGCAGCCTCTGCTGGACAGGCCGGGACACTGGCTTCACCCGAGGAAAGGGCTACCAGCGCAGGCTGGAGCTCCAGGTGGCCCGCCCTTGCCACCATTCTGACCTTGAACAAGTAACTTGCTTCTTAGAGCCTCAATTTCTTCAAAAGGAGAGAATGGTACCTTCTCTATGTGCAGAAATTTCAGCATCTGCACAATGATCTTAGAGCTGCAGTGAGTGGGGTTCCTGGGGGAGGTGGGGACATGGCACTGCAGGGGACAGCAGGTTGGTCTGGGCTTTGCACCCTGGCCTGGGTCCTGGTGGAGGTCTCTGGCTGATCCAGACTGGCTTGATGGCCAGCCTCACAATGAGCATCTGAAGATTTTGAAGGTGACTGAGGTGACTGAGGACGAAGTTGACTCCTGCACGGGTGGGAACACCAGCCCTGACTCGGCACAGGGGCCACCCGGCTGCCACTGGAGCATGACTCTCGGCTCCCGACAGTTGTCGCGGTGGGCCTGCCTGGTGTCTCAGCTACGGTCCCAACCCAGGCACATTCTGTTTTCATAAGAAAGTTCTGAGCCATCTCAGAGCTTAACATTTTTTGGATTTAGAGCTTTCTTCTGGACAATGGAATGAGGAATTCCCAAACATCTTTCCAATTCTTTGGGTAAAATGAGCAGATGCTGATTAAAGCATTCTTTGCTGACATGTCGAGTCAACGGCATACCCCCTCTGCCTCTCTGCAGAGACAAATAAAATAATTCCAGATCTCCTTGAACAGAGGGGAATCTTAGCTTCACTAGGGACTGGGCTTCTAGAAAGCGCACGGCCTCCTCTCCTGCAACCACACAGGGAGCCTCCCATGAGCCTGGCCTTTAGATGCTTCTACACTTTGTGCCCTGCCTGACCCAGCAGCCCTCCACCATCAGTGACAACTCTGCTGATCTGTCTGCCACCAGTAACCATTTAGTGCCGATTTGGAACCTGAACCTAGACCCTAGAGGGGTTTTCCTATATTAATCCACTGGCAAGGGACTCTACTGGGTGCCATGAGAGAGATGGGGAGGACCTATTACCACATCTCTGTCTGCCTGCCAGTGCGCTACATCATGTAGTTGGTAGAGCCATCATCCTGACTCTACCACTTGGTAGCTGTGATTTTTAACTATGATTTCTTTCTTCAAGCCTTGGCCTTCCCATGTGTTAAACGGGAGGAAGACCGTCCTTAGGAAGCTATTCTTGGTTTAAACGAGGTGAGGCGTCACCCTCCTCACTGGAAGAACAAGTACATGTCCCTTCCTGAGCTCAGATGTCCATGGGCAGGAGGCGGCTAGGGGAGGAGGACGCCCTTCCTGTGGGCCCTGGGTTCAGCAGTGCCAGAGTGGGAAGACCCCTCGGGCACGGGGTCCTAGCCTGGTGCAACGATGCCACTTATGGAGATGGAGAGCCCAGCCCAGATGCCCACTCTGTCACCAAAATTGGCCCAGGCGTAGCAGCTTCCAGAAGCCACTGTCTCCATGTGGGCTGAGTACATTTTCTTCCCTCTTACAGAAGAAGCACAGCCAGTCTGATTCCTTGGGCTCCTCATTAGCACCTCACTTCCCAGGATGGCTCTAGGGATGGGGTCCTGTTGTCAGTAGGGAGGGGCTACAGGGAAGGTCCTAACAGAGAACTGGCCTCCAAAGCTTCTTAGCGTCTCAGTCCCCAGGCCCAGGATGTAGAGGGTGACTTGGTCCAGCCAGATGGAGAAGGACAGAAGAGCTGCCCTTCTGTCCATCTGGGGATGCGGGTATGTGAGGGTCTCAGACACCGCTCAGAAGGAAGGGGTAGGGTTGCAAATTTACTTCCAGCTTTCGGAGCATCAGTTAATTTCCTTCTCTTACTAAAGAGTCTGAATTCAGAGTCTTTGCTGGCCTCGAGCAGGTGATCGATGGGCTAATGGGAAACTTCACAGCACATTTCTGATGAGGCAAAACCCATTTCTGGCTGAGCCAGATGGGGACTGGCGGGAGAAAGCTCAGAGAATAAATGCTGGGAAGTAGCCCGGCTAGAATCGCATTCTGCCCGTAATTGATCATCTGCTTCATTGAGGAAAAGGAAATTAACACTGGGGATGTGGTTTTCCTAAGAAAGCCCATGATCTCCCCATCAGCGGTCTCAGCGTGCGGGTCAGTGGGCCCGGGACCCCGCTCAGTGGGGGAAGGTCCTGATGTAATAAAGTGAACTTCTAAGTAATAGCTGGGTGCCCTAGACCCCTCACAGTCTCCTAGGTTCCCCTTTTCTCTTCCTCAGAGAATCTGGGCTGCTCCAGAGACACCTTAGCACCCATGTCCCCCCACGATGGCCATGGGACACCAAAGCCACACACTCCCTTTGGAGACTTCTGACACTCCAGCCTTGCCCCACCTTGGGCTCACTGCCATGTGCAAACACAAACTCCGTTGACTCTTTGGATGCTTCTGGACTGACCATCTGAGGTGTGTGTGTGTGTGTGTGTGTGTGTGTGTGTGTGCGCGCGCACACTTGGGTATGTCAGCTCTGGCTTCTCCGAACACGTGCTCAGTGCACCTGCTGGCTGTCCTGTGCTGTGTGGGTGAGACCAGGAGGCTGGGATAATGCTCACACTCAGACCCAAGATGCTGTTTCTCCACACAAAGACACTTCAGGTGCCCCATCTTGCCCTTGCAGGGGTTGTAGGGAAGAACGAGACCCAAGAGTGAATGCAGGGGAGCTGCTGTTGCTTCGGTTACCTTTGTGACAGTGGCTGCCAGTTTGTCATGAGAGTGGGATGGTTCAAATGACCCATCTCAGGCTCTTCCTGTTCCCAGGCAGCCAGCCACAGGTAGCACAGAAAGCCAGAGAGGGAGTGGCAGAGGAGGAGAAGATGCTGAAGGACTGTGTGGTACCCAGTGAGGATCAGCTTTGATCCCAGCATCTTCTTAGCCTCCCTGTCCTACACGTGTGGCAGGCATTACCAAAGAGCGCGTTGGCTGTGCTGTTTCTGTTGGACAGTGGGGATGAAACCAGGGCTGCTCACAGTGGTTGGGGCTGAGGTCGAGGGGCGTGGGGGGTCATGCATGCTGGCCCATCTTAGGAAGTGTCACTCTTTACTAAAGTGTCTGAAAAAAAATTTAAAAAGTTGTCTCATCAACCAGATGCAGAGCCGCTGTAGGTAGGTTTGGAAGCATCTGAGCTTAAACATGGTGGGGACACTACAGGGCGTCTTGAGACATGGGGGAGACCTGGCTGCAGATCCGAGGCCTCGAGCCCAGTAGGGCGGTTTGTGGTGACCATTTTGACTCCAAGCCTGCTCCATGGATGTGCCCACTGTCTCTCCTGTGGGATTTAGGTTACATTTGGAATCCAATTTGTTAACAGCTTTGAGTTCTTGTTTCCTGGAATGAAAAATTAGGCCTCCAGAAAGTGGAAGCACCATCGGTTGGGAGCAGATGCAAAGGTCCGGGCAGCACCGCACTTAACGCTGCTTCAAGGGGGGTGCAGCTGCAGCCGGGGCTTTGGGACCATGCAGAGGGAAAGTGTGCATTCAGCAGAACTCGGCCATGCCGCCGCCGAAGAGTTTTAAATGTCTTTTCCCTCATAACTAGATTATTCAGTACAATGTCATTTGCCGCCGCTGACATTTTCTTTAAAGTCATAAAGGCCTGCATAGTAATAAAAGGGCTCGGAATAAAATTAGGAATATCATGTATAAATTATCTTTAACCTTAGCTTCATTTGGACTGTGACTTTTTAGACCTGATCAATTTTCATGAAACTATCCACATAAAACTGTGAAAAAATATTTGATCCCTGGCTCTCGTAAAGGTGGTGGGAACAAGGCCGCTCCGTTACCTCTACCAAATGGCCTTGTTGGTGTCAGTCTCTGCGGGCGACGCGGAAAAGCAGGGCATCATTTCGAAATTTAATGTAATTTCCCAGAGCATTGTTAGGAAAAACATCGCCGCTGACATGCATATTTTATACAAGTGCTGTGTAGCCAAGGACATTGGACAACTTACTAAATTTTCTGCTTAGTTGGAAAAGCACTCATTCACACGCCGTGAGTACTTCCCTGGCTTTGCAAGGGGAAATTGGTTGGGCACAGTTGCACTTTTTTTTCTTCTTAGATTACGCATATCGCAGGCTTCCCTGCAAACACAGAGGAGCCCCGTGCCAGTGGTGTGAGTGTGGGAAGGATGGCCAGCCGCCCTCCGACCTGTCCTGGAGTGGAAGGGACAGCCTGGCTGGCCCTTCTGGACAAGCGGAGGATGCAGCAGGCCTTCGTGGGAGATTTGGAGCCAACAGGGACTCTTTAAGCCGTATTTGCTCCCAGAGCACAGCTGGCTAAGGTGGTGCTTCCTGAACTCTGGGTGAAAATACCAGCTCAGGACTGAAGGGACCTCCCTGGAGCCCACAAAAGAAGCTATTTCACAATTACTTCCTAAGTTTCTGCAGGGTGTATTGGCCCTTCCAGAACTCTTTCTTAGTGCTCCAGAATTTTTGTGGTGCCCTTGCTCAGCTCTCCCTGGCCAGCCTCGTCCACAAGCTTCTGCAGGTGCAGACAGGAGCTCGTGGGGGTCCCAGGCTCCAGAGGTGATATCGCCGCAGCCCCTCCACCCTCAGAGGCTGCAGCCTGCACAGGACCATGGCGCCAGCCTCTTCAGACCCCCAGCCCATCCTCCCCGGATTAGGCCATGGAGCACAGAGTCTGAGGTCAGTGGGTACGAAGTGAAGGGAATATTGGCCATTACTCCCCTCATAATCCGGACATTACATTTATGGACCTTTCCTTTAGACGGCTCCCAAAGGGCATTTGCAAATTTAACAAACTGTGGCCGAGAAGTCCAGCAACCTCTCAGGTGAACAATCGTAATTGCTGAGCCATGTAACCTCCCAAGCCCCGCACGTGGCGCCGGAGCCCAAGTTCAAAGCGGGGTCTTCCATCAGCCAGAGGACCCATGCAGGCTATGCTTCTTCCAAGGCTCAGGGCCATCAGGTGCTGCCGTGTTGCTGTGACCGGCTGGCCCCTTAGCTTATTATGAAGCCACCAACCCGATTACCTATGACAGGAAAACAGAATGCACGAGACACCCCGCCCAGCTCAGCAACCGCTGGAGTACCGGTCAGCCTCTGAAGCCCCCTGTCTGAAGGACACTGTTTAGCGTGACTAGGGGCTCGTCTGCCAGTCAGAGCTGGCTTGTACAGGGAAACCTGTTCTCCCCAGAAAGACCAGATTACTTGGAGGGACTTTTCCCCCTCTGCATGCTGGAGAGCCTAGGGAAATGAGGGAGCTGGGGGCGGCTGGAAGGTCTCATGGAGATGCCTCGGCCCCCTTGTGCCCACTCACTCGCTTTGGAGCATATGTAGCTGGGCATTTCCCCAGGACTCCCACTGAAGCAACAGGATTCCAAGTGGAATTCCCCATGGGGCTCCTTACCAAAGGGCACCACTGTAGTACCAGCAGTTCACCCACCCTTAGAGGCTGAGGGCACCCAGGGACCTCGCCCTAATCTACAGTGAAGGGCAGGCCCCAGGCCGCTGTCCCTGGGCAGAAGTGTCATGGTCACCACACCCTAGCCTCTGTTCGCTCCTGAAGCTGAGGTGGCAGGGGCCAATCCCTATACTGAAGCCCTAGAGGAAGTAGCCAGGCCTGGGCCCAGCTGGGGCCAGGGCTTCCCCCTGGGCATTGCCTGCCTGCATGGCCCATCCCTGAGGAGCCACTGGACACACACTCTCCACCACCCCAATAGCCCAGCAGCAGGCAGGAGGGACCTGGGAGCAAGCTGGGGTTCAGGCCCTTACAGTTCTATTCTGTCCAGTTCAGGAAACCTAGGCCAGAGGGGATCTGATGCCCAAGGGCATGGAGCAGGTTGTGGTGATGTTGGGTGAACAATCGTAATTGTTCAGGCACCAGGAGCGATGTGGGGAGCTGAGAGGGACTGCACCCACAGTAGCACATGTTCCTTCTAGTTACGGCTTCTCTAACCTTGCCAGAAAGGCAGACTTGCTCACTGGGGATGAGAGCCTCTGCTCTGAGCAGCCCATCTCTCTTCAGCTCCTCTGAGCTGAGACAGTGAGAAGAATCCCCACAGATGCAGTTCCCAGGGCTCTGCAGGGCTCCACCAGGGCCTGTTGCTGCCTCTGATTAGAGGGCCCATGCCCTCACCCCTAGAGTGGGAATACCTTGCATTCGGGATAGTGCAGCCATCAGAACACCACTGGTGGCATGGGGCATGAGATCCACCCTCCTGGGTCCTGGTCACTCTGCTGCCCACAAAGCACGTGGCTTGATTCGTAGCAATTATCTTTCTGACAAATGAATCTGGCCTCGGGGTCCCCATGAGGACGGGGACGCACAGGGCCATCTCTGCCTGACCATGCCCTGTCCTGGCAGGTGGGGCAGAGACGACTGGTGGCCGGGCAGTCTGCGTGGTTCCCTGTGAGTGCTGATGGCCCTTCAAGGAGCAGCTCGGGCTTGGAGTTGGCAGGCCCGGGAGGGTGCTGACAAGCCTGCAGCTCGCTCCGAGGGGTGCTGGCCCTTCCCCCACACAGCAAGAGCTGAGGAGCGAGCTGGGTGGTGGCCTGCAGGTTCTGGATTTAATTGTCCTCGAAATTGCTACATTCTGGGGAGGCATTTTCCTAGATTTTGGCTGCCTTGAAGAGGGGACCCCACAACTGCACATCACGGTGATTAATAAAAGATGTGGGCCCTCCCACAGAAGCCCCCCACCCTGCAGACCCTTTGGGGCCGTGGACGGTGGGAGCTGTCTGCTCTGGGGCCTGAGCTCTGTCTTCTCTCTCTGCCCCAATGTCAGCCCTCGCTTCAGGTGGGGCATCTCTGGGAACCAGGAGAGCTGGCCTGTGAGTGCTGTCTATGGTGGGCCAGCCCAGTCAGTGGGAGGGCCCTCGGCCCCCAAAGTCCTGGCTGCTGGACTACAGCACGCCTCCCCCAGGCCACACCACCAGCCCTACTCTGTAGCTTCCCGTGGGCAGCCTGGCCAGACACGTATACCTTCTTTGTGCCCACCGGCCCTGCTGTGGGTAGCCAGCCCTCAGAGGGCTTCGTGCCCAGAGGCGGCCAGCTGTGAGACTGAGCAAAGGGAGACAGGACAGCCTATTGTCCTTGGCAGTGTCTTGGTTTGTTTTCTGTTACTATAACAGAATAACCCAGATTGGCTGATAGTAAAGAAAATGAGATTATTTGGGTCAGAGTATTGGAGTCTGGGGGTCCAAGGGCCTGGCGCTGATATCTTCTGAGTCATAATGTAGCAGAAAGCATCTCATGGCAAGAGGACCGGAGCCCACACGGCGGGGAGAGCTCGTGTTTATAAAGGGTCACTCCTGAGATAGCTAACCCACTCCCCAAGAGCGAACAGTCTTCATCCACTTGAGGCTGCTGCTGGATCTCTGGATCCCCGGCTAGTCTCTAATCCCCCAACTCCTCCTCACAGGGAGCTGAGTTTCAACACAGCAACTTTGCAGCGACACACGCAACTGCAGCAGCGGCCGATGGTCTGGACGCTGAGCCTGTGAGCAACTCTGCTCCTGATACTGGCACCCTGACCTCTGACCTCCTGGCTCCTCCCTCTGGCCGCAGCCCCTTCTTCTCCTTATCTGGAGCATAAGGCAGGGCTGCCTGCACTGAGGGCCCCTCTATGCTGGAGGCAGGTCTGCCAGGAGGCCAGGAGAGGTCCCTGGACTTGGCGGAGGATGGAGGAGGCTGCGGAGGTACATGGTACACCCATGCCACCCAAGACCCAGGGCCTTGGTTCTGGAAGCATCCCTGTCTGTGCCAGATAACTTGACTGGAGGCCCACAGGTGGCCACCTCCCTCCAAACCAGCCTTCTGCGTTCCTCCGTTAGTTAACGCTGGGCACTAAGGAACACTCTCTGTGCATGTGGGTGTACCTGAGCCAGCCCTTCCAGGGTGTCCAGAGAACATCACCACATCGAACAAACTCTGACAGTGTGCAAGGGGTGTGGCCCAGCACAGTGCAGAGCATCCTCTGCTGAGTCCTGCGCTCCCCGCCTTCCCTCGGCAGCTGCCTCCTCCTCGCCACATCGCGCCTGGCCCTCCGAAGCATTGTGTGTGATCTCTGAGTCAGCGTCCTGTTCCCCAGCCCTGTCGTCTTTTGGTGGCAGATGTCATGCAGGCAGCCTCCTCTCTGTGGCAGAAGCCATGTGGGGGAGCACAGACCTGCTGTCGACAGAGAGCTGGCCTTCTACTTATTTGTGTGTCTGTCCCTAGACCTTGCATCTACTGATTCCTGGTTATCAACCAGGAAAGGCCGCCACTCAGGATCCAATAAATGCTTATGACGTGTGTTAATCTACTTATAGCGTGTGCTGTTCATTGCTGCATATTAGCTTTATCCTCTTTATTCATGGTACCAGGGATAAAATTCAGGGCATTCTACCTCTCAGCTTCACCCCCAGCCTTACTTTATTTTTTAACTTTTGAATCTGGGTCTCACTAAGGTGCAAAGGACCTCCTCACAAAGCTGCAGAGATTGGTCATTAACAACCTGCAATCCTCCTGTCTCTGCTTCCCAAGTACTGAGATTACTGGACAGCCACTGTACCCGGGTCCCGCGGTGCTATTAAGAAATACAGAAGTCGTAGCCATGTCTTTAACTGCAGGCTGAGACTTACTGTTGTTTTATGAAAAAGTTGTGCTCATTTGGTATAGAAAATGTCTCAGTTATCGTGATCTGGCTGTTCCTCTGAAATGGGACCAGCCCTCACAAGCAGCAGAATCCACTGTAGTGACTAATACGGAAATGTGTGCGTCTCCCTGGAGCCTCCACGCTAAGCGCCAGTCATTGGCCAATGATTTTTCTGGGAGACGTAGTGACATCATCAATAAAGATGGTGTTATAGCAAAGAAATAAAAGCCATGTTAATTTCAAGGTCCATTAAAACTCCAGTTTTGTTTTTTCTTTTAAATCAATATTTTTTCCTGGAACATAAATGGGGAAAAAAACTGGTAGTAGTCGAAATTCTATTTCGAGCTTTTAAGTGTAGGACCAGCGAGGTATGAAAATATTGGCCAGAAAACAAAACAAGACCTGTGTTTCCAACAATATCCCTCTGAAGTGTCATGTTTAGGTAGATGTTATTTAAGATAACCATGCAAGCACATTTATTTCTCAGGCATTAGATTTTGATGGATGCCAACTTTGGCTAAGGAAGTGTCTAACATCATAGAACACGCTTGTAAATCAAGAGATGTTGTTTTTTTTCTTCAGGCACAACCTGCTGGAGTAAGGGTCCCTTCCCCACTGCCCTGCCTGAGTTTGCTGTTTTTCAATAGCAAACACCTTCTTGAATGGATAGTAAAAATTACAATGGGCCAGAGAAAATCATCAGGGAACCCCAGGGGTTTCTGTCTTTGTGGATGGGAACTGTTATCAAACTTCTAATCTATCTGAAGTGCTTTATGGCACTCCTCTGTTGGTTGGCTGTTGAAGGGCTTCCTTGTTGATGGAGGCCATGCAGCCTTGGGAGCTACACCCACAAGGGGGGTAGTTGTCCTGGGCAGAGCACTTGACCATGAGTGTGGTCAAGGAAGGGGACTCTTGTGCCCAGCCTTGGGCAAGCCAGCTGTCCCCAAAATGCTCCTGGGCCACAGATGGGCTGATTCTCCTTTGGGAGGCAGCTTGCCCTAAAGCCCCAGAAACCATGCAAGCAGTCAGTTAGGATTAGGTCAGGTTTTAGTATTGGCCAGCTGAGGAAACATTTATTTCTCTCTCTTGTCGCCACCCTAAGAGACAAGAGTGTGACTTGAGATACTTTCTTATAAGATAAAACCAAACACAACTTTTCGCATCACCTTGATTGCCTTCCTTTTCGAAATAGAAAAAGGCACCTGTAAATAAATCTTAATCCTTCTTAGGTATTTGGCAACTTGAATAATTCTTAGAGTGATTCCTCAGTAGGTCTCTCTAGATTCTGTGTTGAATCAGTGGAAGGAAGACATGGCAGTGGCCGACAGGATCACTTTGGGCAGGGCTGGCTGGGAGCAGACTCGCTGTGGGCTTGTGGGGCTGAGGCACCAGCAGCTTTCCCCGGTGGTTCTAGGAGTCCTCACCCTCCTCTGCTAGGCTCTTCCCATCAGATCTGCTTCATTCATGCCATGCCATCATTGTGTAGATCAAATTGTACTTTGGCCCAGAGTTTTAGCTCCACACATCTGACTCCAGAAGATTGGACCCAGGTTCAATTTCACAGTATGCCAAACAAGAAGCCCTGGCATGTCTTTTGGGGCCAAGAGTCCTCCTTACCACATGCCATAGGAGGTCCTCAGGGGCCCTCATGGGTTCAGGCTTAGCTGGCTGCATGTTCTTGGGCTACAGGAGACCTGGCTTCATAGGCACCTCTTGTCTTTACTTGGAAAAATTCCCCAGCTGAGATGGGAATTCCTCCAGCGGTGCATGGGTAAGCCTTGACTTTCTTTTCTC
Source organism: Muscardinus avellanarius (assembly GCF_963383645.1). Lineage (NCBI taxonomy): Eukaryota > Metazoa > Chordata > Mammalia > Rodentia > Gliridae > Muscardinus > Muscardinus avellanarius. Next base: position 159,070,430 of record NC_137789.1, on the reverse strand, counting down.
TAAAAGGAATGCTGGTTCAGTCATTCCTGGCATGAGATCTGGTAGAAATGGGTTGGCTTTCCTTTGAGTCTTCCCTACCATTTTTACCAGGACCAGCCTTGCCCTATTTCTTGGACCATCCCCACAGACAAGTCCCTCTGCAGATGCACGGGCTCCCCTTTCTGTCTCCGCTTTTATTGCCTCTTTATAAGGCATCTGTAGAGGTCAGAACTCCAAAGCTTCAGTGGGTTGCCCACACATCTTTTCAATAAGAAGAATTTGATTTGGTTTTCTTAGGAATTTTGCATTTGTCACCATCACTTTTGACAGCTGAGCATCCAAAGCAGGGCTGGGCTGTGTCACCCTTTTGCTGGAGCTGGGGGCACAGACGATGCTAATTGATCCAATCCCTCGCCCACTCCTCCAGGTTCTCCTGCTTTCGTATGTTTCCTTGAAGACTTGCTTTAGAAGCTTGGGGCTGGGGGAGGGGAACTTTAGCAACGTTTAAGTTTGGAAGAGCAGATGTGTTTTTTGAACAATTCCCTCCAAATGCTAATCCTGAACTTTGATAATTAGCTGCAGATGATAAGATTCAACATGCAGGCCTGGTATCGTTTGCTAGCCTTGAATTTCAGTGAGTCCTAATCTTGGCACTTCTCTGGACTTGGATTGCTTCTGAAGTCAGTGGGGCACTGAATGCAAAGGGAGGGTGGAGACAAATAAAAGATAAAAAGAAAAGACCAATTTTCAAAGCTGCCCTCCGTCCGTGTCTACGGGACACAAACCAAAGTTTAGAGAGAAAAAAAGTGGCGTATGTGGGCGTGGACAGGATTTTCTTAATCTGGGAAACTGCTTTCAGGCCCATGAAACATTTCATCAGACGCTAATGTGAAACCGATGTGCTCATGTGCTCATCAATATTTATGAGCAGTCCTCCAACTGAATCCTTCTGTGTGCACCCCTCCCCGTGCGTGTACCCCTGCCCGGCTTATCGGTGCCATTGAATAACAAGCAAAGAAAGACAGTGGGGCCAGATAATACGGTGTGGGTTAGGAGTGTTGTTGTTTTCTTCATATTATTTTGTAAACATGCTTCCTAGCTTCATTTTAGCTATTTATGTTTTACTTGAACGATTTGCCTTTTCCACTCAAACCTGGGTACACTTGCCAAGTACCTACTGTCCATGCTGAGAAGGGACAGGGGAAGATATAAAGGCCACTGGGTTTCCTGAGCTTTCTCTAATGCCACAAACTCCTGAACAAAGGGTCCCATGATGATGGTACTGATTTATAGAAAACTTTGGTTCCCAAGTCAGTAAACTCTCCTCTAACTGGCAGAGCCAGCTCTGGTCTTGGGTTGGCAGACATCAGAGCCCCCTTTGAACCCCAGGTCCTGCTAGTTCATAGCAGGTCTGTGGCAGCGTCAGTGGCCCAGCCTGCTGGTGAATTGGGACCTGCCTCTCTCCTTCCCTTTCATCCTGTGAGAACTGGAAATGCCCAGAGTGTTTCCCACTGCCCAGTAATGAAGGGGTAATATGGACATATATCCTGGAGATCCTGGATGCCCAGTTGGCAGGGCAAGGTTGACTCTAAGAGACACCTTGTACCTGAACAGTCTCTATTATCCCTGAAACCCAGCTGCTCCGCCCTCCTGGGGCTGCCCTCTGGCAGGGCTGAGGCTGGCTGAATACCCTGCCCTGCGGCTCAGGTGCCTTGGGTGGAGGGTTCCTGGCACTGAGGATGGAGTCCGATGCCTATTTCCTGAGCATGGCTGCAGGAAAGTCCTCCTGCCTGAGAAGATCCTGCAGTATCTTCATGATCTCAGAACTTTCGAACTTGCTTCTATAAACCAAGAAGTGGAAAAACAGCCCAGCCAAGCCTGAGGCTCATTACTCATAGAAACTAATTTTTAAATACACAATTCTAGCATAAATTTACATATAAAGAAGGATCTTGGTTGGAAAAAAAATCCTGTTATCATAACATTGTGGTTGTCATACAAAACCACAGGAGGCACATATGCAAAAGTTATGGTTGCTTGGCAACCATAATTGCCCAGTTTAATGCCTAAGCAGATAGACCTATGGTTGGAAGAAGTATAGGGAAGGTCCGGCATCTCCCACTGCTGGAGTGGGTAGACAGTGGCTGACGGCTCAGCCTTCCCAGACAACACACGCGGGGATCACTGTTGAAGAGATGAGAAGAGATTCCGGACTCTCCTTCTCTGCATCTTGCTTGTAGCGGTTGTCTGTGCTCCAGGTCAGGGTGCTCAGCCTACCCAACCTGGCCATGATACCTGTGTGGGCTGGGAAGCTTTAGCAGCGTGACCACGTGGGGCTGCGCTGTGCCCCAGGTTCAAGATGGGGCCGGGGCTTGTAGACAGCTTCATGGCTTCTCTGGCAAAAGGGACTACGAAGCTTACCAGGATAATGTGGCTCGGGCAAGGCCAGGGGAGTGGCCTTCATCTGCTCTTCCAAACTTAAACGTTGCTCAAGTTCCCCTCCCCCAGCCCCAAGTTTCTAAAGCAAGTCTTCAAGGAAACATACGAAAGCAGGAGAACCTGGAGGAGTGGGCGAGGGATTGGATCAATTAGCATCGTCTGTGCCCCCAGCTCCAGCAAAAGGGTGACACAGCCCAGCCCTGCTTTGGATGCTCAGCTGTCAAAAGTGATGGTGACAAATGCAAAATTCCTAAGAAAACCAAATCAAATTCTTCTTATTGAAAAGATGTGTGGGCAACCCACTGAAGCTTTGGAGTTCTGACCTCTACAGATGCCTTATAAAGAGGCAATAAAAGCGGAGACAGAAAGGGGAGCCCGGGATGGGGAACACACTCTGGGTGTAAGGATTGGCAAGACCAGCAATGGCAACCCAGGGGAAGATGAGGAGCCCAATGGTCCTCCCCGAACTCCCTTCCTCTCAGAGTTCTTCAATGGGTCCCTATGGCCTTGAAGACAAAAATGGAACAATGAGACAAGGGGCAAATGGGTACTATTCAGGAGGCTTTTCCCAAAGCACAGTGCCCTCACCCTGCCCCTGGGATGCATTATCTCCAAGAAGGATGCTCAAGTGGCCACTTTATTACTGAGCAGAGAAAGGTATTCCAGTGAGTCTTGGGGGTCGCTGGCTCCCATGGGCTGGAAGAGAGAGGAAGGGGCATGCCACATGTGCTTCACACAGGCCCAACCATCAAGACCACCATAGTCCTATTACACACTAGCAAGAGCCTTGGCGCTGGGCTAGGGCTCTGACCTCCTCCAAGCCAAGACCAGAGCTGGCTCTGCGAGTCAGGAGCCTCGGTATCCTCTTCTATTCTTGAACATCTCCTACTACAGATCTAGCACAGTGTACAAAGAATGGGACATGAGGATGCAAAGAAAAGCCCGTGCCTGGTTGTGCTTACAGACCTCATGCCCACCCTGAACCTGACCTACCATGCAGTTCACTGTTCAGTCTGTCCTTGGACCTTGAAAGGGTTCCACCAGAACAGTGCTACTCAAGCCCGACAGTTTCACCTTGAAGAATATTCAACAGCCGCAGGGCTGTCTTTCCTGTGGCTGGCACTGGTGAGCAGTGCTGCGGCCTGTGTTTATTGTGACACTATCACCTCTTGCTTCTTCGACTCAGAGCCCTTCCTCCTGGGAGGGACAGCAGTCCTGGGCTTTGTCTCATCCTCCTTAAGTCCAGTTGAATGAGAAGTGCACTGAGCAGCCCCACTTGCTGTGCCATGGTGCACTGTAGCCGCACAGGGACTGTAGGTCTTCCCAGGGACTCCAGGTGGGATGGAGTGACATCAGATGAGAAGATGGTGTCCATCAGATGAGAAGAGGTTCTGGACTCTCCTCCTCTCCACCCAACTGTGTTGCTTTGGGAGCGGGTGGGGGACCTCCAGACGGTATATGTTGGAGAGGAATTAGGGCGGTGTCACGGAGGATGGTTCCCATGCTCAGGTAGTGGACACTTTATTCATTAAGGGTGGACTCACTTTAAAAGTAGTAAGCCCGGTCTCTGACCAGTCAGTCTCCCCGTTAGCCATGAGGAAGCAAAGCTAAAACAGCAACGGCTGGGAGGGCCTTCATGTCCCCAGGCGGAGGATTCCCTCCTTCCTTTCTGGAGTTTACTAACCCACTCCATCGATAAGAGTGTGGTCACAGCCAAATGGATGTTTCTAGGCCCCAAACAACACGCGATACTAGGAAAATCCAAAAGAATGAAAAGAACTGAAGGAAAGCCACCAACTACTGCATTTCTAGTCTTAGACGTAACTACTGTAAGTACTCTGGCTCCTGCCACTGCATATTTGTAATGTTTTAAGTTTAAAATTTGTCTTTATCATTACACAGTAAAGCCTTTCAGCAGCACACACCTTGCCTTTGGATAGGTGTTCAATAAGGAGTATGTGAAAGGAATGATAGCCACATGCATGCATGAATATTATGTTAAGGAAACTAGCAAGACGCCCACTAGCTTTTACCAGTGATCGTTACTCTGTCAGCTGGGGTTTCCAGCACGCCATCTTTAGAAAAACGCACGTGGCCACGGTGTCCATCAGGAATCATGCATTGAAACGCTTCTCATAATGCGATGATAGGTGCTATTTAAATAGTGAGTGCTTAGCTCAGTGGGCACATTCTTTCCTTCTTTTATGTCAGTGAGACTTAGTGGGCAGCCCTAGGTGAGGCCCACTCATCAGCAGGGCTGCTCTGTCACCCAATGGAATGGTTACACTTATTATGAAAACATTGTTCCACTTCATCACAAGCTACATTGTATGTATATTCCACCCAGAGGGTGCAGGCAGAAAAAAATATGATGTTTTTTCCCTATCACAACTTTGTGTAGGACTTGATTTTGATAATTGTATCTTTTAAGCACCATCCCTGGCCCTGGGAATCTGAGTTTATTCAATTCCTGCTTGGAATGAGGTAGACTACAAGTAAGAAGATGCATCCACAGCTTTGCAAGCATCTTAGATGAAATTTGATGAAAATACCACAAAACTATTGTTTTTACATGCTCCTATTTTCACGCATTTTGGGGAGGGTGGGACAGGTATAAGTGTAGTAAGTAGCCGGGTGTGGTGATGCACGCTTGTAATCCCAGCATTTGGGAGGCTGAGACTGGAGGATTGCGGTTCAGGGACAGCCTCAGCTACTTAGTGAGGCTCTTTGCAACTCAGTGAGACCCTGTCTCAAAATAAAGAATAAAAAATTGGGCAGGGGGTGTAGCTCGGAGGTCAAATGCCTCTGGGTTCCATCCCCAGACCCGTAAAATAAATAAATAAATAAGTAAATAAATAAATAAATAAATAATAAATGAATGAATGTAGTAAGTATGACGGGCGGGGTTAGTAAATCCCACAGTGGCCAGTTGCAGTGTTCACATCCCGAATCTCTTTTTCTGCACTCATCACAGATAAAATGGTCTCGAGCACTGGGTCTCACCATTGCAGTCCACAAAGGCATGCAGTGAGAGCAGGCAATTTCTTGGAGTTCTCTGAGATCCTGGGTCACTTTCTGTTTTCTCTTGCATTTGCCCAGGACACTGCTGGGAATCGGTGCTCGCTTCTCCTCTTTGAGTACTTTATGACTTCCTCCTTCTGGCCGATGAGGCTCTTTCCAGTGGTCCAAGGCTCTCCCCACACTGCCCCAGGCTGCGGAAGTGGACAGACATCACTCCACTCCCGGTAGTCTCGGGCTGGCTGCAGAGGAGCGCCTGCCTCTGCTCTGCCTCTTTTTGGTAAATTAGAGTCCTGAGGAGTCCAATTTTCAAGACTCTTAGAGACCACCTAGGAACTTCTACATTTCACAAGAGAAAACTGAAGCCCATTGATTCACTCATGAACATTTACTGAGTACACACTGGGTGCTAAGACTAACTCCAAACTCTGTCTGGATAAATGAAATAAAAAATTCATGTCTGGGAGCTGTGGATTGTAGCCAATCACTGGGGTACTTTCAAGGAGCCCGTTGCCAACACTTATTTTTGCATGCACCTCCTGACCTTCCTTTGTTTTCACAGATAATATTGATGGCCGTGGAGGACACAGGGCTGTCCCTCCATAAAATGACACCTCTCCTTCCCTCTGCTTATGAATCTGCTCCTGACCACCCAGTTTCCAAGGCCAGCTGCCTTGAGAAATAACCTCCCATTTTCCCGTGGACCAAATATGTCATACTCAGGGAAGAGATGAGTCATTTAAATACATTGTCTTCTTCCTGGGTTTTTACATTTTTATGTCACTTTTGCAAAATGCAAAAAGAGCCGGGAGGTAAGTAAAAAGTGCATAAGTTGCATCGAATTCAAATATGACCTGAAGCTGTGGTTCAAAGGGAGGACTCTCTAGGTCGGGAGAGAAAATAAAAGGAAACTTATGAGATAATGCTTGAGGCAGATCGTCAATAGTATGTGGAAAGGCCATCCACTTGATCAGCTGGGCCGTTTGGAACAGAATTTTGATTAAAGAAGACATTCCGGGCAGGGCTGCTGCGGACAGGCCATCTTGCAAAACTCATTGCTCAAAATGAATAAATGTGAGTCTCGGGCTCTGGGGCTGAGAGGAAGCGGAGCTGTCGGGGGAGGGCGGAGAGGCACTTTCTCCCCGTTGGACCAGCTAGCTGGCTTTTCTGGACCAGCACGCTGGAAGTGATCAACCAAGTCCTAACTCCCAGGAGGAAATAGAGCCTCTCTCCAGTTGCCCGGCATGGGAAACGCTGGGATCCTAGAGGAAGCCACCTTCCCTCCCTCGTCCTAGGCTGAGGGCAGGATGTCTCCCCTGCCCTGGCTCCTGAGGGTGCTGGGACTGTAAGCCGGATGTCTTCCACAGATGGTGCCCATTGCCCTTCAACCCCCAAAACAGCCAACTAAAGAATTTCTGCAGAGGAAATGCTTATAAATATACGAGCCAGATCAAAGTGGCTAGAAACTTCCAGAAAGAAAATATCCTAAAATCTACAATTAGAAAAGACTTGCTGATGAGATTTCATTCTTCCTTTTTTACCTACTGCACTCTGAAGAAGGGACACTGCCTCAGCAGAGGAGCTACAGAGTCACCTGTGGTGAGGACCCCTCCCACCTGCCCTCACGCCGGCCATCCTGGCCCCTCCAGCTGCCCCAGCCCCAGATGACACCCTTGCTCCTCACTGACTTCTCCAGGAAGGTGGCTATCTCAGGGATCATCTAAAGAGATATCCTGAGAATCCCAATATTTGAGGGACATGGCCTGGCCAGCCTCATTGGGCCAGAGGCTGGATGTGGCCTGGTTTGTAGCTTTCTGCCTGGGAAGAACAGTGGCGTCTGCAAACAGATGTTGCAGCTTTCCTGGAGAGGGTTGGAGTGGAGTCTAATTGGTACAGCGGGGGCAACTCTGCCCTAGTCTTTACCCGGCCCTTCCGTTTAGAGCCCACAGACTGTGTTGTGATAGCTAGTTCGGCTGTAGTACTACTTACCATAGGCTCTTTCCGGGTGTGGCTGTGTCCCTGGGCGTCAGGGTGGGGCACTGCCCTTCCATGGCCCCCACCTCCGTACCCCAGGTTTATCTTCTCCATCCTCTTTTCCCCACAATTCCTATTTTGCCTGGTCAGCTTTTCATTCCTGGCCCTGTTGGGTGGCAAGTCAGAATTCTGTGACTATTCTACTCCAGAGGTACCAAGTAATCATTACCTTGGCCCCTCGATACCCCATGGCCTATTATCCCCAATCTCTTGGAGAGTCACCCAAAGGTGCCAGGGCTGTGGGACCCCAGGAGATACCCCGGTGGACAGGAAAGCCTTCCACATGGTGCTGCTGGAACCCCCAACCCCTGACGAGATGCTGGGCGTACAAGAACAGGACATACCACGTCTTACTTCATTTCTCTCCATGAACCTCTTGGCCTTGTGTTTGGGGGCTTGGTTCATTTTTTCCTAGTACCCAGCTTGGTGTTTCAGAGCAGGCATCTGGTGAAAACTTGAGGGTTCTGGATTTTCCTGGAATGACTTCCAAAGAGTGAGACACAGGTGTGGACTGTGGCTAAAATGAGCTCCCAGCAAGAGAAGAGCTTCTGTCTTGGGCAAGGCCAGCTAGGCTGTGCTCGTAAGCCCGTTGGCTTCGGTGTCTGTGGAGTCTGTCAGTCAGCTCTCTCCACCCACCACCAGCAGCAACCTCAGGAGTGCACACCTTTGGTAATAAACTTTAGCGTAGGCTGCTGAAACCCAAGGGTGGAACCAAAAGTGTCTCCTCTGGGTACAATCCAGGGCACACCCCTACAGCAGTGCCCGCAACAGACAGCCCCAATGGGGTGGTGGGGAAGGAAGGCAAGAGGCAGCCACTTCTGGGGTTGGGAAGGGAAATTAGGACAATTTATTATTTCCCGGTTGCACTGAGTAAATAGACTTCAAGATAAATTATTGGTGCCTGCAGCCTGCTTGATGCAAAACCCGTGAGTGAAAGCAGGCTGTAATGAACATATGCTGGCCTGCCCTCACTTCTCACTTCAGCTCTGCTATTAACTTTCTATGCACTCGGGAACCTTTGGCTCTTGGCCTAAATAATAGGAGAATAATTAGAATAATTACTGGAGAAGGCCAGGTCAGATACACAAGGATCTTCTCGTAACAGCTTGGTTAGCTTCGTTTTTTTATAAAAAATAATTTCTGTGAACTAACCAAATACTGACCTTCGCATCTAGAATATTTATTTTGCATAAAATAAAACCATTGCTTTGTACCGTAAACAGTCATTTAAATAGACCATCATAGCAAAGAATGGCTTCTTTGCCTGTTCAGGTGGGGATGAAACTTTCATGCTGGTTTTGGTATTTTGGTTTAGAAATTTTTAGTGGGCTTTCAAGGAGAAATCTCGAAGATGGATTCAGATTATCCCATGATGAGCTCACAAGAAACCTTCGCACGTTCTTTGTCTTTTTTTTTTTTTTTTTTTTTTTTTGGTACTGGGAATGGAGCCCAGGGGCATTGTACCTCTGACCTACACCCTTAGCTCTATTTTTCAGTATTTGTATTTTTTTTAGAAACAGTATCTCACTGAGTTGTGAAGGGCCTCGCTAAGTAGCTGAGGCTGTCTGTGAACCGCGATCTTCTGGTCTCTGCCTCAAGAATGCTGGGATTACAAGCCTGTGGCACCACACCCGGCTTCATTTGGTCATTCTTAAAGGGGGTGGGTAAGAACAGCTCATATCTGGCCAGAAGGCTCTCTTGGAGCCCAAGGCCAAAGGATGGAAGAAAGGGACTGCGGGTGGCCATTCTCAGGGTGGGAATTCATCACTGTAGGGCCTGTCCCCTTCCTGGTGTCTGGCTTCAGCCCCATCTGTAGTCGAGGAACATGGACTCTCCCCTAAGTCCACATGAGGCAGAAATCTCAGTGAAGTTTCCCGACCACTGCTGAAGCCCCTGGCATTCTGTGCGGACCCCCTTCCTTGGCCCACTGCTGCACAGGGTAGGGCAGATCTCAGCAGTGAGGGCTGGACCTGAGTCCTGGCGTGTGTGGCCTGAGAGCTGGGCTGGTTGTCACTCCATTTCTTGATTGCTCTTTTTTTTTTTACTATTTGTCAATGGGAGTAAGCCCTGCCTCCCCCAGGGTTATAGGCATTGATGGACTTAGCAGAGAGCTTGGCATGAAACAGAGGACAAATCGTGTTAGTATATGGTTCTGATGCTGTTTCTACAGGTCACGGTCCTTAAATGAGACAAAACAAAGTGAAGTGTGGAAAGGACATAGACCTGAGCGCCTCTCCTGGGAGAGACCCTAGTCTCAGGATGCACCTGTCCTAAGGGCATGCACATACCTGAGTCCCTGGGTCTTATCTATTTCCTCCTAGCTCAACTTTAAATGTCTCGATACAACTCTGTTGATAGCATGGGCGAGGGGAAAGCAGCTGCAAATGCCTTTTTTTTTTCCTTTAAAACATAACGCAAGCCAAGCGTGATGGCACAAGCTTGTAAGCCCAGCATTTGGGAGGCTGAGACAGAAGGATCGCGGTTTGCGGACAGCCTCAGCTTCTTAGTGAGGCCCTTTGCAACTCAGTGAGACCCTGTTTCAAAATACAGGATAAAAAATAGGGCTGGGGGTGTATCTCGGAGGTAGAATGCCCCTTTGGTTCCATCCGCAGTAACATACACACACACACAAAAAAAAAAAAAAAAAAGAAAAGAAAAGAAAAGAAAAGAAAAGAGAAAAAAAAAGCAGACTGGTCGTAAGGCCATTGGAAGGTCCAGGCCTGTGTCCCAGGAGGATGCTGAGAGGGCCTACTGCGCTTGCTTTAAGAGCAAAGCCACAGAGAAGAGACAGCAGCTTCAGGCTGGAGCTCGTAGGATAGAGGGAGAGGAACTTGCACCACGTTGGCCATGATGTCCTCCGTGTTCTGTGACCAAGGGGCACTTGAGGCCCAGGTGGCTCTGAAGCATTTCAGAGATGATGCCCGAGCTTGGGAGAGCAGCTGTTCCTGCAGATGGTGCTACCCCAGGGCTGGGGGTGATCCCTGCAGAGAGTCTCCCCCCATGCCTGGACATCAGGTAGAAGGCGCGCCCGCTCCCCTGCACTCTCAGAAGTGAGTGACGGCTAATACAGCCTGCTTCTGCCCAGCCAGGCAGGCAGCCATCCAGCACGTCACTGCGGCTTTTAAATATTCCTCCTCCTCGTTTTTGGATAATTAATAATATGCATCAATAATGCCAAGCTTCAAACCTGACTCTACTACAAACTTGACAGACTCCCACAGGCTCGCTGTGAGTTTGTGTCTACGCTGAAACATCAGGACTCTGGCAACGCACTACACCCGCCATCCCGATGAGGCGTGGCGTTAGCTCCACTGCAGATTAGCCGGTTTCTTCCATCCTGTTGCCTGGCTAGAGAAGGAGGGAGCGGGTAGCATTGTGCGCTGGACAGAAGGCTTCTCTCCTGCATCACCAAGACACCGATTCGTGTTCAAGGTTAATAAAAGGATGGTTTGGAGTGTGCAGAGAGGCTCCCCAAATTCCTCTTCAAGCCCTGCTTACTCATGATGATGGCACTCCAACTCCAGAATCCTAGCATACGAAGCACCCCGCACCTCCCCGTGCGAGAATTCCTAAATGAGAACTTATTACCAACCTGTCATTCTCCCATAATTATCCACAGCCAGAACGCTTTCGGTTGTTTGCATATGATTTGGAATGACACAGAGTAGATATTGCCCTTGTCTGTGTATCGCGCACAGCAAGCTTTGCAGGGGGACTCATCCATTTGCATTTCGAAAGAGGCAGAGGCCTGACAGAGATTCTTTTGAGCTATTATGAAGAACTTATTAGTAGAAATTGAACCAATCCATCCCCCCCCTCATCATTGCCTTCCTCATAATGATTATTTCTACAAATTCTCTGCACCTTCCAAAAATTCTAGGGCATGCTGTCTAAAAAGATCGCTGCCACAGAAAGCATTATTCATTTGGGTTAATATAACCCCAAATGCTAATAGTTCTTTCCTTAATATTTTCTGGCTATCATGGAAAGAACAGCCAGAGGGGAAATTGCTCTATATGTTGCTGAAATATATGCCTACATGTGCACATTGCATGTATATGTTGTGCATCCCTACAATATAAGAACTGATGTCTATGGGGCTGGTGCATACACAAAACACAATTATATGTATGTGCACGTGTAGGTGTATGTGTGCTCATGAGCCTGTGTGTTTTACATGCATGCATGTATATTTCTCCACACATACATTGCACACATTCATTTATTTATTTTTGTGACTACTAATCTCATTTAGCATTGCACACACACACACACACACACACACACACACACACATATATATATATGTTTGTATGCATATGTCTGTGTGTTTCAAATGATGTGCCAGAGAGTAAGGGACAGTCTGCTGTTTATTATGTGATCAAGTGTATCTTATAAAGAAAATTATATACTACCGTAAGCTCAATTTGGAAGCAGAGAAAATGTAAGTTTTGCATTAAAATCCTTGCTTTATAATTAGCCATTTTGGTGCTGTTTAAAAATACCTCCGTGTGAGCTGGAGAAGCAGATCCTCCACTCGTTCTGAGAGCAGAGGAGGCACAGAGGAGCTTTTAAGCTCGTGCCCACCTCATACCGCTTACTTCTCTACTTGCCAGGAGCCAGGTCCTGCCTCTTGCACTCCCCGACTGTCTCCCTTTGCAGGCACAGGGCCTCCCCAAGCTGGCCGAGGGCTCGGTGCCAGCTGCCCCGCCTGGCTTCCTCTTGTCTCTCCTGTGTTGTGGTCTAGAAACTTCCACTTTCAAAATGGTTGCACATCTGTATTCCCCGTACTTTGGAGGCTGAGATGGAAGGATCTCAGGTGGGAGTTCAGCATGCAGTAACTTAGTGAGACCATGCTTCAAAATAAAAAATAAAATAGTGCTGTGGGTGTGGCTCAGAGGTAGAATGCTCTCCCCCCAGGGTTCAGTTCCCAGCAACACACACACACACACACACACACACACACACACACACACACAGATAGCCTGGGCTGGGTTCTGCAGCTGGCGATTCTCTTCCCATCTCCTGGAGAGGCCTTGCCCCTGCTCGGGGCTGGCATCCTCTCCCTGAGTGGAGCAGCTCCCACCAGCCCAGTCTCGCGGCACTGCCTCGCAGCTCAGCTCCTACCTAGGACAGCCCCTGGGGACGCCTCAGGTCTGCCCTCAGCAAGGGCGGGCACACAGGGCAGGGGATGCTCTGCGCAGCACCTGGCATGGGCCTGCTGGTGCCTGGCAGGGCAAGAGAGGCTTAGCAGTAGGGTAAATGTGCCCGCTCCCCACAGGACTCATAAGGCTAGTCACCACAATGCCCCGGGGAGCTGCCCACTGAATGTAGAGTTAAATTCGAGCACCATCAACATCACCCTCCTTATTTATTGCATGCCCACCAGTGGCCCTGGCACATTCTGGGTTTAATGTTGCAATAAGACCTTATTTGTACAGTTCCCACCTGGGTCCAAAATTTCAGTCCTGGTCCAAATCACCTCCTGAGTGACACTTTAGTGTCATTTAGACTGCTGGATTAAGATTTTCCTGCCTTGCGTTTTCCTGTGTCCGTATATGTCTGCAGGTGCTGGGACTGTCTTTTTATCTTGTCATAAAAATGCTCAGAAGGCTCTGGTCTTTCCTTCCCGTTCACTTTTCTCATTCCCTTTTGTTCTCTCTCCTTCTCTCTGCCAGCAGGTTAAATCCAGCCTTTTCCCATTCCAGGTCAACCCCACTCGAGTCGGGGAACCTTCCCATTTCTCCATCCCGCCTGTGTGTGTGCCTGGCTGGCTTGCCTTTGACCGTGGTTGCTGTCTGTGCTCTCTGCAGTGTCTGGGGGCTGTGTCCAGCCTGGCTGGGGACACGTGGCCACAGCAGCTGGGGCTGGAGGTGGGAGAGGGAAGGGCGGAGCACCTCAGAGACCCACAGGGAAGAGGGCTGAGCTGCAGGGCCCTTGCTTGCTCCTGGGCCCTCTGATGCCGCATGCAAAATTCCAAGTTAAATTTAAGCAAATTAGGCTTAACGTGAACCAATAACCATTTCTGAGTTCATTAAAGGGTTCACAGACACTGTTTTATGAAGCTTTATTGTACGAGGGAACTCTGACTGCCTCTCTCTGAGTGGTCCAGAAACACAAGTGCCTTTAACAGTACAATCCAAATGCACATATTTATTAGAATTTAGTGGTGGATTAATGCTGGGATATGCTTTTAGACACAGCTTCTTTACTGCTTAGGAAAAGGAAAAAAAAAAATCCTACCATTGGAAAAGGAGCGTTGAAGCTCCCCCACCGCTCTTCAGCTCCTGTCTTTGGAAAACTTAGTCGAAATCAAGCAAAGACAAGAGCCCGCAAATTACGCTGAGCTGCAGCGAGGCGAGGTCGGCGGGGCCCCATTCCAAGGACCGTTTATCAAACACCAGAGACTGACATCCGCTGTCTTCAGATCTGATAGATCACACGATATAAGCGAGAAGAACCGTAGCATCAAACAAACACCCCCCCCCATCACTTTTTGGAATGGAATGCAGAAGAGGAGGCCCTCTCTGTCCTCGTCCTGTAATCCCCCTAAACTACGGCTGCCCTTGGGAGCGGTACACTCGGCTTCAGAGGAAAAGAATTAGTGTTTCATTTTCCAAGACTGTCACACCCCACCTTAATGAGCACTTAAAAGAGATGAATGTGCCGAGAATGAAAAGATTTATTTGAGGTATTTAAATAATCTCTCTCAGCTATAACTAAGCAAGCGGACATGTTCCTCTCTCGCGATGATTTTCTTTTCTGTTATTTCTGACAACATCCAGCAGAAGTTTGTGGCCTGCCCTTCTTTTGGGCCTGGGGTCCTGGTGCTGACCCGGGAAGTGAATGAACGGATTCTGATGGAAACGTGCCCTCCCCCACCCCGCACCCGTGGCAACCCGGCCAATTAAGGTAGAGCATTACACTTTCCAATGTAAACAGCTAAATAAATATCTCTTTAATTTTTTTTTCAATGAAATAAATTAATAGCACGACAGACCTTGCCTACTTTACAGCACTCGGAGAACCCTGTGAGAGTTATGGCGCCGTCCGTTACAATCAGCCATGAAGTACATTACAAAGGTAATGTGGGTTTAAGAAGGAACTAGCGCAGAATGTATATTTTCATTATCAAAAACGTTAAGCCATTTATCCTGAGGAGTCAGAATAATCATTAATGGCTGGGAATTTATGGTGCCAGATCTTAAACTAATGTGAATGATTCCAGGTGTTACTAATGGCTGCAGTGAAATGTGCCAGTATCGAAGACTTCTACTAAATCTGAGGTAATAGTCGGACGCTTAATCTGGACAGATGAGCAGCCATTTAAGGGACACACTGATTGGATTCTGCCGGCTTCAGCGGCACCGCTGTGAAGGTGCTCGGTCAGATGGCAATCGAGGGCGACTTAGAAGTCACCCCCTCTCCCAGCCCAGGGCTTTGGCAGGGGCTGGACCTCCTCGCCAACGTGCGGCTTCCCGTGCAGGCTTGATCTCTCAAGGCGTATGCATTAACAGACTTCAAAACTTTCTGCAACACTTTTAGCCCGTCTCTCCAAAATTTATAGAAAACCCCTTGTGTCCTGTCTGAGGGTCCGAGGGCTGGCACTGTGTGTGGGTCTCTAGCTGGTCAACACACTCATCCATCTTCTTCATTCATTGTGGTACTGAGTACTGTGGTGCTGTGGCAGAGGAGCCCAGGGGCCTTCTACCTATGGCATACTCCCCAGCCCTGTTTTAATTTGTATTTGAAAACAGGACCTTGCTATGTTGCCGAGGGTCTCACTAAGTTGCCGAGGCTAGTCTTGAACCTGCAATCCTCTTGTCTCAGCCTCCCCAGTATGGAGATTGCAGGCATGTACCACCGCACCTAGAAGTGCTTTGTTTTTATTTAGTTTCTGTGTATGTGTGGTACTGAAGATTGAACCCAGGAGCATTCTACTCTGAGCTATATACCCCAGCCCTATTTTTTTTTTATTTTGAAAGAGGCTCTCACTAAGTTGCCTGCCTTCAACCTGTCATCTTCCTGTCTCAGCCTCCCAGGTATGAGGCCTAGTGACTATTTTAGCCGAGCCCACAGAAGGCCGGAGCAGCATAGCACTATGAATTGGCTTTGTCCAGCAGCAGAGCCGCCTGTCATTCCTGCCCTGGCTTGCACCTGCCCACATCCTGCTGGACATCTCCAGTGGGTGGCTTTGCCTGAGTGGAGCTGAGGAGAACCTTTTCCGGTCCTGAGTCCAAATCATGGGTGGGAAGGGATCTCAGTGATGCTGGACCCCAGCTGTGCTGGCCAGCAGGACTCTGGTGAAGAGGAACAGCCCTCTGGCCTCTGCCTCTCATGCTCATTAGAAGTGACCGCTAGTGCCGCTGGACCAGCTCCCCTGGACACGGACATTCCTGACCGTTGTCAACATCCTTTGAAAGCACATAAAAATAAATTATCCATAGGTTTACCTGTCGGGAAGATAGATTCGGTGCATCCGGCTGTTGCAAGCATCTCCAATGACAGGGGCGCCTATCATGTTCCGGTAATAGGGTCAAACAGCTGGACGGGGATTTGGCTCTCAGCGAGGCCAGAGGGCCCGAGCGCTGGTGGGGAGGATGAACGGCGAGCACGGAGGCAGCGGGGCCTGTTTATTACAGCGTTTTTCTGCTTCACTGCAGACCTGTAATGATCGCCGCCGTGCTGGATTGACGGTTGCCCTCTCGCGTGGAGCGCAGGGTGGAAGCGGGTGAAGGCAGCCGAGTGCGCCCGCTGACCTCTCGCCCTGCCCCATCAGGAGTTCAATTTACTTCCCCTGACAAGTGGTGGCGAGGCGGCCGAGATTGCCTTTGATTGGCCGGTGTAGGTTAGATAAAAATTGGTTTAATGAATATTTCCAAGCGCCTTGTCTGGATGAGATATTTTAATTATGGAACTTGCGTCTCGGATGTGGAATGGCCCCCTCCCTTAGGGCACTTTCCGTAAGTGTCGAAGGGGATCCCCGTGTTAGAGGAAAACAGGGGGATAAAGTGGGCAGATTGTTGAGGTCCGCCTGGGTTCCGGAGAGCCAGGATGGTATCTGTAAACACAGAGTGGGAAAGTGGACCTGGAATTGGGCTGCTAGGAGACCAAAAAAATTCAGACTCCCAATGCCGGGACCGGGTGACGAGGTTGCAGGGCAGGCTCATGGTGGCTTCTGTCTCCAGCCCAAAGAGCTCTCTGCTGAGGATATGCTGTGGGTCCTTGTGCCTTGCTCCTCACGGGACGCACTGACGTGGACGCTCTGGGCAGGGCTGTCCCCTAAGGATGTGCTGAGGCCCCACACAGATGCCGGGCATGGGAGGATGGCTGGAGCTGGAGGTGGTGCCTTTGCTTCTCTGCTGCCCCTGTCCACCCAGGGGGCTGCAGAATGGTTTCCCTGCCTGTCCTTTCTCAGATTGTGCTTGGTTCTCTGCCTTGCGAAAATAGTCTCCTGTTGTACTAGGAACGGAGGATTTGTGGAAGACAGATGCTGCCAGATGCTGCCCTGCTGGAGCTCACAGACTGAGAGCTCACGGCCAGTGAGGCCCTCTGTACTACGCTGGTCTCTCACGCATTCTCCCCTTCCTGTTGACACCTTGAGACTTGTGGCCTGCCTCAGTTTCCTTCCTGGTAAATGGCTTTTCTGGGGCACAAAGAAAAGCCATGAAGGAAGTTACCAAATTAGAAACCAAACTGAGTCAGAGTCCCGGGACCTGCTCTCAGGTAAACCCCAGGTGGAACAGAATGGAGGCGTTCTGTCGGAGTCACACGCAGGCCACGCTGAGCACCTCTTGGTTCTCTCTCTGCAGAAGCACCCGGAGCACCCTGGAATGCCAGGTCGAGGAGTCCAACACACTCAAAAGTAGGGAAAGATCCCCTTGAAGCCTCATAGCACAGGCAGAAAGGGGGTTTCCACGCTGGGGGCTTATCATTTGAATGGCAAAGAACGAGTCATATTTTAAGTAATAAAAGAAGCTCATTTCTAGAGCTTATTGCAAAAGTGCATTTTCCATACTCTCCTGCGCTCTGTTATTGCTAATATCCAGCCAACAGTGGCAGGTTCAAACGGCTGCTACACTATAGACGTGGCACCCGAGGTTTTCCCCCTGGAAAGGAATGTTCTAGGCTCGGCCTTTCCAGCACAGAGCGCAATCGCTACCGAGAGTGCCTCTCTTTCCTCCAGGCACCATGCTGAAAAACAGGGCCCTTTCCAACACTGCCATTGCTGAGTCTTGCAAGGCTCCAGCGAGGCTGGATTCAGGCCCTGCTGGAGGAGGCAAAAATTGTGTTCCCGTGTAAGTAGAGAGCCGTGGTAGTGATTTTTGTCTGTTCCCCAAAGTGTCAGATTACACGGTCATATCCACTGGCTTAGATTCTGCTTGAGATTATAAACCACATTCTTCAATCGATATTAAATTGGGCTTCCTAAATCTTCGGATATTCTAGGTGAAAGTTTAAACTGATGATAATACTCAGTAGAGGATGTCACAGTACTTACAGAAATTGCACATGCACACCCGTGATTCAGTATGGCCCCAGGCACTGGGTGCATACTCTGTGCCACGTGGGTTGTTTGCTAGAGCAAGAGGAAGGTCACAGCACCGCGGGATGCAGCAGGATGTTCGTGCACGGTGCAGTGTGTGTTGCCCATAGTAGTACAGATTCAAAAAGAGCCGGACAAGTGAACCTTTAAGATGTATGGCTTGGTGAGTAAGTAAAAGATTTGGTGCAAACTACATTTCAATCCATTCATGTAAGTTAAGAGTATATCCCTGCATAAGACAGTGTAGACAGTGTATCTCCAAGACACGCAGAGGAAAGGTGCATAGGTATAGACCTGTGAGCCATGGGGCCAGGGCCAGGGCAGTAGTAGAAATGGGAAGGGAAGAGAAACACACTTCACCAAAATGAAACAGGAATGGAGGCTGGTGTGGACATCGACGATATCATGCATGAATAGAGATACGGGTTCTACCCACCTGAGGAATGAGGCAAAGATGGCGAGTCAATAAAGGACACCTGCAGGCTCTCACCTGTCATCCAATACACACAGAGGAGTTTGGCACGCTTGGGGCCTGGTTTTGGTGGAGCACCAGCCCTTGTTGAGAAAAGACAGCCCATAATTTGGGGTCTTAGTGTTGTAGTCAGCACCTCTTTGGAGACCAGTCAATGTTTTTAAGCGAACTGTAATCTAATTACTTATCATTTGTTCTCAGTGTTTAGTTGTACAGAGGTCAATATAACTGTTAGAATCTTTCAGGCATGTGAATAACTGTCCAATGAGCATGAGACCCCAGCTCTAGCCTCCCCTCCAGAGTCCTTTTTAGGACAAACATCCCAAGGAGGTTCCCATATACTTTCCAAGTTTCCTTGTGTGTACACCCAGGTGGTAGCATCTTCCTAATGTTGACTCCATGTTGATGATAACCCATCTACGCACGGGCGGCAGCAGGGCATCATTCTGGAGGCTGTACCCTAACAACGATGCGAGGATGGCGGAGGCTGCTCTTCAACTCTATACCTAAGCTTACAGGTTCAGTATCGTGTGTCCCTAAATGTGACGTGCAGCCCTAGCAGGGTGCTGGCGGAGCAGGAACCTGGTGGTACCATGTCTAGACTCTTCCAGGTGTAATGGAGCAGGTTTCAGCCCGCAGCTCCTGCCTCAAAGTCAGCACTCATCCTGCAGAGCCCGCTTCCTGCTCTCTTTGCACCGACCTCTCTTCCCACACCCCAGCCCTCAGTTTCTCTGTTCTTTACTTCAAACGATGATGCCTGTGTCTGACCCTTGGTGGTTGGGGTACTATGCACAGGGTATTCTGCTAGCATTTGCAAAGACTTACTGTTTCCCAGTGACAAAGAACACACCTTTAGGAAACATGGTTGGGTATTCCACACAGGGGCGACTGAAAAGGAAGGATGGGAAATGAATTTCACAAACCTGATGGTCAAGATGGTAGCTTCATGGGGCCAGCGCTCGGGGTCATCTCCAAAGCTTTTATTATTCACCAGCACAAGTAATACTCTTTTATGTATAGACTCATTTATGAACCAGAAACACACACACACACACACACACACACACACACACACACACGTGTTTACATACATATACTAATTATAATACATTGCCCCTTATAAAACATAAAATAAGTGAAAACACACCTCATTTATGTCACACGTTATCTGAAAGCGCTCCCAATGGCCAAAGTTACAACATTAAAAAAGAATTAGATCATAGTCTGCGTGCAAAATAAATATCCAAGAGTTTATGGTGATCTAAGTGCACAAAGGCCTCCGACATCACAGGGCCATGTTCTGCCCGTGGCCGTGTCTTCCCTTGGCTTCTCCTCTGTCCCTTCCTCATCTTAACATCATCACATTTGCAAAGACTGGATAGCCAAATAAGGCCATGTCTACAGGTCCTGGGGTTCAGAACTTTGGCGTATCTTTTACGGAGCCCCAATTCCACCCACAGCGGAGGCTGCCAAGGAAGGACCAGGGCCCGTTTCCTTGCCCAAGGCTCCTCCAGCCAGCCCTTCCCTGTGTCTCTAGTGGGAATCACGCAGTGAGGCTATTCCATGACCACTTGATCTCAAGTGGAGGCTACCTGCGGAGAAAGAGAAAAGACCGCAGAAAACTCTCCCTGTAGTTTGGCTGTGGGGAAACGGGCGCTGGTGATAGTAGTTGTCAGAGTGCCCTGCGCTCCTCTGACTCTGCCCTGCTGGGTGCCACCCAGGACTGCTGTCTCCTCCCCAAGCGGCCCAGGTGTCTCAGCACCACCGCCCAAATTGTCTGATCACACAGCTCCACTATGAGAAAGCCAGGAGGGCTGGAAAGAGAAGCAAGCTCCCTGCCTGCCCAACTGAAACACCTGACTTCACGTTTCCATTTCATTCCAGGGTTTTTTTGTTTTTCCTAACCAGAAGAAACCTAAGAATTTTAATACACTATAATGTAATTAGTTCCTATAGCCTCCCAAATTATTGTTTTAATGGCCAGGTAATAGTCTACTGTGCTGATGTGCTATCCTCCGCCGTATCCTGGGATTTTCAGTCTAATGCCAACACAGCTAATACCTCAGGGAACTTCTAAGACTAGAACTAAAAGAAAAAAAAATGAGGGTAAACATACAAGGTTGGAATCCCTAGGTCAAAGGATATTACCATTTTTTGATGAAATATTATACAACATTTCAGAAGATTTTGCCCAACTTATAATATCAAGGACCATGGGGACATAAATCATTTTACCACACTCTAACCACCCTTAGATGCCATTTCTTTTTTTTTAATGCAACAAAAACAAACCCAAACCACCATATTCAGTTTTTTCCTTATTTCTAGACTCAACACTTTCAAACTATCATTTTCACCAGGAGGGAAGATGTCTTTTCTGGCCCCTGTACATGTTTGTGAAACGAGTACATGACAGAGAGGAATCAGTGAGGGAGGCTGACCCCGAGCAGCTTAGCGTGATCCTAGTGGGTCTTAAGAGCTCAAGGGATGCTCAGGCGTGTCTGCTGTGTATCTCCTGAGTCCAGGTCACCGAGCTGGTCCTCAGTGGAGGTGAGTCTGAATCCAGATGTCTGGGTCACCCTCTCTCTGCTTCTCTGACCACAGAAGATGACCCTCTCCTGGGGAGCCCGGATGGTCTCCATGGTGACCCCCTGGTGCCAGCTGGGAGTCTCAGCACACTGGTGACCTCCATGAGGCACGGGCCTCTCCTGTGGAATCCCAGCGCTCACTCTCCACCGGGGTTCGCTGGTGAGGCGTGGCGAGTTTGAAACGCCAGGAGTGACCAGGAGGAGCAGGAGCAGAGGTTTTCTCATTAACCGGCCTCAAGTGTTGTTGCCACAGTGAAGCTGGGTAATTGCTGTTTTTAATAGGGTTGACTTAGCAGCACCAACTTTACAATTTTCTCTTTTCCCTGGGGCTGTCACCTGGGCCCTCGCACACCTGGGAGAGAGGTCAGGCTGGGGCTGCTGGGGTCTGCCTCGCTACCCCCAGGGGCCCGGCCAGCTTTGGAGCAAGGCCAGGACTCCTGAGCTCACCTGGGGACTAATTAGCCCCCAGAAGTAGTCGAGCCCTAGGCCTCGTGAGGCGAGACTGGAGCCGGCCCCCCTCGTGACACTGGGGTCCTCCTGGGACATAGAAATACCTGTCTTCCGCAGCCACACCTGCGAGCACCACCCCAGCTCTGCAGAGGGAGGGGCAGCCTAGGCTGTAGGCGCCAGGGAGCCCGCTGCAGGAGGCACACAGCCCACCTCACCTGCATCCTCAGAATGCGCTGGAAAGCGGGAAGCAACCGCGGTGGGCCTGGCTGCTGGGACACCAAGGACATTACCCTACTTGAAATGCCAAATGCCACATAGTCTAACGCGTACTTCCAAATTAAAGACAGGACTACCCAGCCTGGCATGCTGGCACACGCTTCTGTAATCCCAGCTAAGTGGGAGGCTGAGGGAGGAGGATGGCAAGTCCAAGGCCAGCCTGGGCAACTTAGTAAGACTCAGTCTTAAAATATAATTTATAGCGGGCATGGTGGTGCACGCTCGTCATCTCCGCACTTGGAAGGAGGAGACAGGAGGATCGCACAGGTTCGAAGCCAGCTGTGCTGGCTTAAGAGACCCTGTTTCAAAAAAAAAAGTATAAAAATAGGTCTGGGAGTGTAGCCCAGAGGTAGAAGGGCTTCCAGGAACCCCAGTACCATATACATATATTATAAATAGGTTAGAGACAGCACCAGGACACCTGTGTCAACTGTGGCTGCAGCTGGGCACTCTGGTGGTGTTCCGAAACCAGGAACAGCCAGGTCTCCTCTGCACACACTAGCCTTGGGCCTCTCGGGCCTCACCTGGGGAAATGGGTGCCAGCTGTTAGTGCTTTGGGGTGCTGGTGGTTAGAGCTCCCTCTCCCTGCGCTCGGCCATTCCCCAACCTCAGATGGCCTTTGCAGCACTCGATGGGGCCATGATGGCATTTTGTGCCTTAATGAAGAAGCAGGAGCTGGAGGTGGCTGCTGTTGATGCCCCAAAGCAGCTGGAATCCTTCAGGCAGGTGCCTGGTGAACTGGGTGCAGGATGCACTGACCTCGTGTTTCCTGCTGACCCGACCCGTTTCATATCATCTGATAGGACATAAAGAAGCGCCTGCTATGCGCCACTTGCTATGATGCAGGAGCATTGGCGCAGATGAAAACCCCGCTGCAGGCACGGTCTGGCCTCTGGGTCTCTCACTCATCTCTTTGGGCATCGGTGTGCGGCCATGGAGAGGAGTGGCTCTCCATCCAGACTCAGTCCCTCCACTGGGGCCGTGCGCCTCCTCCTGGGCTGCGCCCCGTGTCCTCTGAGGAGGGAGCGAGGATGGGGATTCTCTTCTGATCTGGCCTCCAAGCAGCCGGTCCTGGTGGAGAGGTCCTTGGTGGCTGAGCTCCCCTGGGCCTCTGCAGAGAATCAGCTGGGTTCTTTTTCTCTACGGAATGACTAGCTGGGCATTCGGTTCAGGTGGAGCAGAGAAGCCCTCCTCCTGCCCCTGGAGGCTGGCTTGGATGTCATCCCAGGCCTGTGTGTGTTCCACAGAAACCACCAGGTCCTGCAGGAAGGCCATCAGCGAGGACCACGTGATGAATGCGGCAGAGCGTCCTCTTCAGCTTGACTTGGCGGGTCATGAACCAAAGGCCCTGGGCCTGAGGCCTCCTGCCCGGGAGCACTGCTGGTCCTCAGGCAGGGAGTGCTCCACGATGGTGGGATATTCCCTGGCACAGCCCTGGCAGAACGCTGTCACCTATCCAGGCAGCGATCCCACAGTGCTTCTCTCAAGAGGACAGGAGGCTCTGCACAGGCTCACGCCCCTTGGGCATTCCTCACTGGTGGGGGCAAGATGGTCAGACATGGGATGCAGAGCAGATACAAAGAGGCCATGCCCCCTCTTCTAGTCCTGAATTATTATTATTATTATTTATTATTATTATTATTATTATTATTATTATTATTATTTGCAGTACTGGAGATGGAACCCGGGGCATTCTACCTCTGAGCTACACCCCCAGCCCTCTCTTTTATTTTGAAACAGGGTCTCACTGAGTTGCAAAGGACCTCACTAAGTAGCTGAGGCTGTCTGTGAGCTGTGATCCTACAGAGGTCTATGAACCATGATCCTCCTGAGGTCCCAGCCCTCCAAATGCTGGGATTACAAGCGTGCACCACCAGGCCCGTGTTTAGTCCTGAATTCTTGGGTGGCCCTCTGTCATTTTGCCTGGGAAGAAAATGCTCCAGCAGGCTAGAGGCCCCACAGGGATGGCGGATGCTTCCCTCTGCCAAGGAAGGGAAAGGAGCCGTGTCTCTGCTGGAAGGTCACAGGCTTCAGGGCAGATGGTCCTGCTGCAATGAACCAGTGTCCCCCGCCCCCAGCTTCACACTGCACACAGTTCCCCAGGACTGGGTGTGAGGAACGCTGTGGATGCAGCTCTTCATGTCTGCCATCCTGCGGCTTTTGAAAGGGCAAGCTGACTCTGATTTTGAAGGTGCACTCTGCCTCCTCTAGGCCACTACTTCAGACATGGTGTGTAGGGCAGCAGCGTCCCATCAGCCACAGTCTCTCCTGCCCAGGTCAGAAACCAGTGACGAGAATGGAGGAGCCGTGGGACTCCGGGTCATCAAGAGCGGTTCCGTGAGAGCTTTGCGACTGGGCTTCCCTCCAGAGTCTTAGCTGCTGGCCCCGCTCCTCCGCCCCTTTGCACACTGCAGCCCGATGCTCTGCTTCCCGTCACCCGGGCTCTGGAGGGGAAGACAGCCCGTGTCATCTGCTGCTTCACATCATGGTACAGAGGACATGTCAGGAGACATGTCCAGGGACCTCAGAGGCGAGCCTAGAGCTCCATCTGTGTCCAGTCCTGTGTGGCAGGACTCCTGGGTCCCGAGTCCCGGAGAGACCTTGAGCAGCCCCGCTGGTACCCACCGCAGCTTGCTGCCGTCCCTTCAAGCCACCTGTAATTGAATCCAATTAGATGGAGACCCTCTAACTTCAAACAAATGGCGACCCAGCGGAGCGTCCTCCGGTGAGCCACAAATTTTATGCCTTGGCACTTTTGAATGTTGTCAGGCCGAGCACATACCCAACTTGAAGCCAAATATACTAATGCTGAGAATTAGTTTAAAAGCACATGAGAGACTGGGAAAAGCAAACGGTTTTTAGGACTTAATAATTTAAAGGCCCACTTCAGGCCCACAAGGTTGGCAGAATACAAGCCAACGCACCGCGCTGGCGATCGCACGGATTACCTTTTCATTCCGTAATTAAAATATTCCAGGAGTTCTAATTTATAGGATATTAACTCCATTTTAGCAAACCTTACACCATTTACCCGTCCTCTGCCCAGGTTTTAAAGTTTCTCCATGGAAACAGTCAATGTTTTTAATAAAAAGCTGATAATCCACTTTCTCCGTACTTTAGAAGTAACTCCAGTTAAACCTGGTGATCAGCTTACTCCACACAGTCCTTGTGAGCTTTGCTCTTTCTTGCAATCCGAGCCAGAGAAGTGAAGAAAACTTACAAAATATGGGGAAATGACATCATACCGGCCCGTCTGAACAGACACCTCGTAATATGTGTGTGCCGAAAGAGGACGCCAAGGTCCAAGGTCCTAATGAGAAATGTCCCTGGGCATGGAGAACATGGAGCCGCTGCCTGGGGTTCTATCCAAACTTCATCCCATGGAGAAACCAACAGTTTCTCTATAAACTACACGTTTTTTTATGTCCTTCAATTAGCAAACAGGAAAAGAAACTGTGGTACATCTGAGCCAAGGAATATTATTCAGCAATGAACAGGGATAGATGATTGACACTCAATGGCTTGAGATGTATCTCAGATAATTATGTGCATAAAAAAATCCATTGCCAGATGTACTTGTAATCCCCACGCTTGGGAGGCAGAGACAGGAGGATCGCGCAGGTTCGAAGCCAGCCACGCTGGCTTAAGAGACCCTGTTTCCAAATAAAAAAGTACAAACATAGGTCTGGCAGTGTAGCCCGGAGGTAGAAGGGCTTTTGGGAACCCCAGTACCAAAAAAAAAAAAAATTCATCAATTTTAATACATTAAATCTTTATGATTCTATTTATATAACAATAAATAGAATTGTTTCGTTTAGAGAATATTCTTAAAATGATGGAATTATAGAGACAGAGGATAATTGTTGGCTGGCATTTTGTGGGAGGGAGTTGCTTTATAAAGGGCAGTGCGAGGGGCCCTCGCATGATGTAAATGTATCATAACCTCAGTGGTGGGCACAGAACGCTGCACCTGTGATGAAATATCAGAACTAAGCACACTCGCGGAATCAAGAGTGAACGTGCAGAAATGTGAGTGAGTGGCTTGTGTAATCATGCACACCTGCAATTCCTCTACTTGAGAGGCTCAGACAGGAGGATCACAGGTTTGAGGCCAGACTCAGCAACTTAACGAGACCCTCTGCAACCTAGGGAGATCCTCTTTCAAAGCAATAAAATAGAACCGAGGGTAGCTCAGGAATAAAAGGCCTCTGGGCTCAATTCCTAGTACCAGAACAAATCAAAACCAACAAAAAACCTGAATGAATAAATAAAATTAAATACATTGAAAAAATAAAAGATTGGTGGATTGATTCTAGGCCAGTCTTTCAGTTGTAATATCACGTGCACAAGATGTGCTATTGTTTGACAAGATGTTTCCATTGGGAGAATCTGAGTAAAGGAGACCTGGGACCTCTCTGTACTATTTCCTGAAACTATATATGAATAGTTAGTTGTTTCCCAACTTAAAATAACAATGAAAAGAAAAACACCCTCAAGTCCAGCTCAGCTCAGAGTTCACTACCACGCGTGTCCTTACTCTCTGGACATTATTGAAACTCATGGCTCCTTTGACTGTGAGCGCCCACTGCCTCAGTGCACAGTGGGCTGCCCCTGCCCTGAACGTTTGCAGCCTGTGGGTGATGGAGGTGGAGTTCCTGTCATTCCCCAGGGCCCCAGAGGGAGCACTGAGCTGGGCCGGTGCAGGAGGGAGGGTTTGGAAAGGCTGGTGGGAGGCCTGGGTGGAGGGTGTGGAGAGTTGGTGGCTTCCTCTATTGAAACAGAGGAAACAGCCAGGGAGCACTGGGCTGGTTTTTCTCAACAAAGAGCGGTGTGTCCTGGCAGACAGGAACCACTCGATTCTAGAAAACTAGGCCCACCCGTGCTGCCTGGGGCTGCAGAATGTGTCCTTGACCGTCTCCACTCAGAACCTCCTTCTCTACATTTGAAAGTGGGAATAAAAATAAACTGAATCCAAGGGTAGTTAATGAGGCTCAGATGAGATGCCGTACATGGATGTCCTTAAAAGTCCCCGCGAACTCGGCTATTTTTACTCCCGTGAGGCGCCAGGGGCAGAGCCAGAGACGGAGGCACAGCTGCCAAGGCCAAGGCCAGGTAGGCAGTGAGTGACAGAGCCGGGAGGACGGGGCTCCTCCACCTGGAGGAGGTGCAGAGTCTAAGGTCATGTGCCCTTGGCTGGGCAGAGGCCTGGCTGGGCTTGGGGAGCATGAAGTCTCCCTGGGAAGCCAGGAGGAGGCAGACAGGGTCCGCACGGGATCGCCCAGGTCCCAGACTTCTCAGATGGTGCAGAGGGAGACCAAGACACCATGGTGGGACCCCTGGTTGCCTGCTGGGTGGCTGCAGCCGATGACCAGATGCTGTCGGCCAAGAAGAACTGGAGCGGGAGATGGAAAAGTTGGTGGACGCTGCTCCTGACATCCAGAGCCCAGGTTGGGGACTAGCCCTCTGCGTGTCCATCCCAGCTTGCTTGTGGTTAGAAGGACCTGACTTCCCCTGCAAGTCTCCCGTCCTCATTAGGATTAAGGCCGGCAGCTGGTCATAGATGTTCCATAGACCTTTCTCTGGGCCACAGAAGTAGGAAGGAATGGGGACCCATCCCATGCTTTGGAGTCTCTTTGGGCTCATGTATGTGTGAGAGAGAGAGAGAGCATCCGTGTGTGTAAGTACATTTGAGCTTGCATTGAGTGCATATGTATATAATGGCATGTATGTATAATGTGTATGTATATGTAATATGCATACATACATACAGTTATCTGTTGGTCTTCCTGGGGGATTGTTTTCAGAAACCCCTCACATACCAAAAAGATACCCAAATCCACAGATGTTCACATCCTTTATATAAACTCACTTAGTATTTGTCTAGAATCTATGCACATCCTTCTGTGTAAATTGTCATCTCTAGTTTACTTATAATACCCAATGTAAATATTATATACACAATTGCTAGACAGTGTATAGGGAATGATAACAAGGAAGAGTCTATATTGGCTCCATACAGACACATTTTCCTAAGATTTGGTGTCAGTGGCCAGTTGATCTTGTGCAGGAGGAACCCACAGACGAGGGAGGCAACTGGACTTCACTAGACTTGCTGCCCCTTTGCATCATGAGATCCTGTTGGGCAAAAGTTCTGCATGGCCCATACAAGATTAAAAATGAGCAGTGTAAATAGATAATATCTGAAGGACATTAAACCCTAATATTCTTTGAAAACTTTTTTGTAGGCTAGGCCTAGGTTGCAAAGGACAAATGCTCTCCACAAACCACCTAAATAAATCCTTTGTGCTTCTGGTCAGCAGCTCAGCCAATAGTTGTGCCACCAAACCCTCCTCCCCTCTATCCACTCCCTTCCTCGGGAAGTCTGTGTTTTCTATTTCCACTATAGGTTCCTTGTCTGAGGCATCTTAAATCAGAGAAGAAATTCAAAAAGATGTAAAATAAAGAAAACGATCAGCGAGTGTGACCCATTTCTACATCTGTTTGCAAGCTTCGGAGCTGGCTGGGAAGCCCCGAGCCTCGTTGTGAACTGCCCACCTGCAAAGAATGTGCTGCCATGACAAATATGGAAACGTGGCGCATGTCAGCCTCGGAGAGGGAGGGCGCGAGGGCCAGCCGCCCCTTCTGCCTCCCTCTCCCCTGGTCTCCATGCACCCTGGCTGTGCCTCCCATGCATTTGAGTTAGCTACGTGCGTGTCTGCAGAGACATGTCCCCTTTCTTTTTTTGTGGGTGTGGGTATGGAACACGGGCATTCGACCTCTGAGCTACCCCCCTGCCCTATTTTCTTTTATTCTTTATTTTGAAACCGGGTGTCACTGAGTTGCGGAGGGCCTCACTAAGTAGCTGAGGCTGTCTGTGAACCGCGATCCTCTGGTCTCAGCCTCCCGAATGCTGGATTACCAGCGTGCGCCACCACGCCCGGCTTGAGATGCCCCCTTTCTATACAGTAGCCCACTGTGTCCCTGGAAGCTGGGCTGGTGTCGAGGGTCCATGGATGGGAGACAGGCAGCATTAGCAATCTGCCAAGAAGGAAGTGAGACCCCCTTTTCCCCACATGGTCAGCAGAGGACCTTACTGAAACATTCCCACCAGTCCTTGCAGATTCAACGATGGCAGAGTCAACATTGAATTAATTGGCCACTAGTCATCATTGACTGCTGAACTCCTCTCCTTTCTCTGGATCTCCTTTTTTTTTTTTTTTTTCAAAGTAGCCCTGCCTGCCCAGGGTGGGTACCAATGAATATTGGTACACCAAATGAAAGGATGTCTGAACAGTTATGTGCAAACATCTTCCTGCTTGATCCTGGGAATAGTCTATGGTTGGCAGAAACATGTACAACAGAGGATGTGATTTATCTGACTGGTCTGCAGTGACAGTGTGGTTTTGGGACCAAGAGGAGGATGAAGAACAGGCATGTCCTGCTACCACTGGCTTTGGGCGGGCTTCTTAAGCTCTCTGTGTCTTGGTTTTTCCATCTCTAAGTTTCCTTTCCTGTAGGATCATGGTGAGAAGCACAGGAGTTGCTTTCTAGAAAACACCATCCCTGGCACCCAGGAAGGTTATACCCGCTGACAGGAAGTCGCATTCTTACCCTCACTTTGCCTATTTTAGGGGTCACCTAGTTTCTTTGGTTAATGTCTTCCCAGTGCAATGCCAGGTCAAGGATGTTGGTGTGTTTTGAAACACATTGAACAACTGACGACTTAGAGTCAGTCTCTTACAGGTCGGGCCCGGGGTTATCTAGTGGTTTGTGATCATTGGTCACAGCCAATCCATCCTCAGGGTTGATTAGCAGGGAGTCAACTTCCTAGGTAATTCCACCCATCATGAGAAAAGCAAACTTGGCCTTCCACCAAGAACTGCCACGGCCACCTTTCCATCAGGAGACCACGAGGTTGTGCTGTGGTCTCCTGGGGAACAGCAAGAAATTCCTCTGTGAGTTCAGATTAGGGTGAAGACTTGCCAACCATGTGCCTGAGCATTTGAGTGTGTGTACGGGCAGACGGAGGATGAGAGACGGCTGATCTTTGGGTCTTTGTAACAATGGGGCAAGAATGCAGTTTTGGTCTCTGTTTGGAAGCACAGGTCTGTTGAATTCTAAAAACCTCTTCATTGTGGGCATCCGAGGCTCCTTTTGGTGAAGAGAAGGGAGACAGGGCCTACAAGGGCTCATGGGGAATGTTGCTCTCCCCAGGAAACCAGGCTGAGCCCCCTTAACACAGAGCACAGTTTGCTCCTGATGCCTGGGTCTGTGTCTTTAAGAAAATAATTGCTGGATTGAAATTTGAGACTGTTATCTTAATAACCAATTACTCAAATAACTTTGAAATTGGCTTAAATTGGCTCGTCATGCTACATTTACCTGAATCTTTTTATGGGAAAGTTAGGAACAAGAAAAAAAAAATTCTTGGCAGTCTGATTTGTTTGGTATTGCTGAAGGGCCTTCTTTGCAATCCACACTTGGCGCTGAACACCCTCAGCCCACGCCCTGGTCTCCTGCCTCTGGACAGAGCCGGGCCAGTCCTCTCTGAGCTCTGCTCCTCGACCCCAGCCCCAGTGCTCCTGGGACCCATTTCCAAAATAAGACGCCATGTTAACTATGTTAGAGGGTTGGTACAAAGGTGTGTCATGTTCATCAATTAAATATCCTCTCCTTCACCAAAGATTCAAGTCTCACTGATATTTTTTTTTTCCTTTTTGGAAAATAGGAGATGAGGTTATGTAGCCTTAATTTTCTTCTCTTCCAACAGTTATAAAAGCTTAAAGGTGAGAGCCACAATTTTTAAACTAAAGGAATTCACCATTTATTAGTGGTTTGAACAGGAGAGGGCGAGGAGCTGGGAGCAGTGTATGTGGGTTTTATATATAGCTATAAACCCAGTAATAGAATATTACATCTTTTTCTCTAATACAGTCTTATACCCTCATTTTTCTCATCGTCGAAGTAATGTGGGCTCTTCGTGCCTACAGGATCATTCTGACGGTTTTCAAATTGTATCTTTGCACTGGTAGAAAATGTTGCTTTTGCAAACATTTGACTGGCTTTTGCAAAGATCAAATTCGCTTTATTTCAGACGCAAGAGTCGGGTGTGGACGAGCTTGTGGGCTGCCTGTGATTCTGCGAGGGAGGAGGGAAGGCAGCCTGGGGAGAGGCCAGGAGGCACACATACTTGGGAGCCCACAGGACCGCCGGAGCCCAGACAGCGCTCTGTGTTCGCCTCCCTGCGCCCCATTCCGGGTGAGGCATCCTCGTCTGACCTGAAGGAGGCCGCCTCTGCTCACCATTGCCATGAGTTCTTTTTTTGGTGGGGAAAGGAACTGGGAGTTGAACTTAGGGGCATTCTACCTCCAAGCCTCTGAACTACACCCCCAGCCCTATTTTTTTTAAAATTCTTTATTTTGGAACAGGGTCTCACTAAGTTGTGGAGGCCCTCACTAAGTAGCTGAAGCTGGCCCTGAACCTGGGATCCTCCTGTCTCAGCCTCCCAGTACTAGGATTACAGGTGTGGACCACCAAGCCCTGCTTCTGTTGCATTTTAAAGCATTTTTCACTCAGCATCTCCCCTGCTGTCTGGAGAGAGGCATTGGAGATGGGGAGGCCTCTTCCTATTTTAAGGCACTGCAGGACACACTGGGAAAGGACAAAGATGACTCCCAGGTTCCATATTGATCTCCAGTTGTGAGAGAACAAAGAGCTCCTTAAAGCTCCTGCGCTGCGCTCAGGGGGCGGAGCTACCTGTGCTGAGGGTGACAGAGGACCAGGAAAGCTGAGCGCCAGGGCGGGATGGCTCCCTGACTCCAGGACTGCGTGGGGCACTGGTGACCCCGTCTGTGCCAAGAGGGGTGAGGAGGTCGAGATTCAGACTTGCTTCCCCATCCAGCATGGGGAGACTCCTGCCGGGGGGAGAGGGGGGCTAGAGGGATGGCAGTGATCCCCAGAGTAGAAGTGTCCCACCTGTGGGATCCTGGAGAGGTAACTGGCTGCCTCTAGTCATCATGACCTCCCTGCAGAGCAAGGGAGGACTGTGTTTCCTGCTTCTTTCCTATGTTTGGGAGGGTGAAGTGAGAAAAAAGTACAAAATGGACTTTGAAAATGTTAAAGCGCTCGATATGAATATAAAATATTGGAGCCTTCACGATGCACCAAGATTTCCAACCTCATAATTTACCTGGAGCTCCAGGAGGAAATCGCCTTGTCATAAAAACATCTTTGGATAGCAATCCATTATGCTTCTACACGGGGAGAAAATGTAGAGAGGTTTCCAGAAGAACGGGATTAGAAAACCGTAAAAGAATCTAAGTTCAAAAGCCCTTGAAAACTGCTGGACGGAGCCTTCATAATTCAAACAATTCAGCCAAAGTTTTTCTTTCTCATGTAATAAAACACGTGTTCTGGACAAACCAAATAATGTGTCATAAAAAGCTCAGGTGGGATTCAGAAAACGCGGGTGCTGCGCCTCCTCCCACCCAGGGAATCCCACTGGGATTCCGGGAGGCCAGGAGCAGGGGAGCTGGTGCATCTGGGGCGCTCCTTGACTCTCCTGGCCTTCAGGCATGCCCTCCTTCCTCCTCTTCCTCTTCTCAAGGTAACGAAACCCTTATCCCCTGACCTCATCCTTCAGAGCCTTCTTGATTCCGCAGCCCCTTCCTACACAGCCTGGGCCGCTGGTGGCACATGGAGACCCATCTCTGGGTGCTCATGGCTGCCAGGGCCAGTCTGGGGAGTGCTCTGGAGAGCAAGGGGGCAAGAGAACAGGGCTTTGGGAAAGTACTCCTGGCCTGCTCTAAATCGTTCTAATGATTTTGGCAATACTATAGTAGCTTGGAGTTTGCAAGAGAGCACTTCTTTTTTCCTTGAAACTTTTTAATATAAGAAACAGGCTTGTATTTCTAAGAATAATCCAAAAGGAGAAACCTAAAACTGTGCCAGGAAGGACACCTCCAAAGGACTTAAGCAAATGTAATTTTTAGTGTAACGATGTTGTAATTTTTTTTCTATCCACAGGAAGACAATGATATTGAACTACATGCTAATATTTATTGAAGTATCAGCATTTTTAATAGTTTTTGCTTTGGATTCAGCTGAGGGAAGTTAATTAAATAGAATAAAACCCTGAGACATCCTATGTGGGAATTCCAAGTGGAAGCTGTTTCAAGATGTAATATTTTTGTACATCAGGAGGACCTCAGTAAGAGAAAACATACTGGGATAAGGAAGATTTGATGGCTGGGAAAGAGAAATAATTCCATCTGGCTTTAGACATGAAGCCAGCCCCTCTGGTCCCAAAGCACAGAATAGGCCTTAGATCCCAAGGCCAGCTGTCACCCCTGGAACTGGAATCCAGCAGGCTGTGGTCCTTGGTTGACATGACGACAGCCCAAGAGAGGTGAGACCGGAGAGCTGTACAGCGGAGGTTGCTGCGGGCAGCACGGCCTCCATGCCCCTCGCATCCTGTGACCACAGACTTGTGGGTGGTCCCCGTACTTTAAAAAAAAAAATCATGGTTTTAAGAGAAAAAGAGAGATCTCACTGTTTCATTTGGGCCCATTTCACAAATGTGAGCTGTAGGATAATTAGGATTACATGGCAGTGAGTTATATGCATTGTTAAAGTTGCTCGGTGCCACTGGAGAGATTTTGTCTTGGTGACATTCAGTGTGTGCCGTTGGTTTCCTCCCACAAAGCCTTGTGCTGCCTGTGGGCGTTGACGTGGCCGCACTTGTGCCTGTGTTGTGCCACTGTGCGGTCATCCAAGTGTTCAAAGGTGAGTCAAAGCCTCAAGTGTTCACTGGGGCCTAAAATCAGTGATGTGATGGCAACACTAAAACCTGCAGAAATGGCGTTAAGAAGCCATGGCACAGATGCAGAAAGTGGGTTCCCGGAGACTGCTGGGAGGGGACCACAGCTGAAGAATGCGCTTATCAGCAGCCGCACTGGAAACTTCTCACAACTACACACACACCTGCCCCAGGGGTTTTGTTTGACTTTATCCCTGCTTCACGGCCAGTTGTGAATCTTTGCTGAACAGAAGTACGGAGGTAGTTGATATCAAGGTGACCTCACTGGCAAAATCCCCAAGTTACACCAGACCAAGTTAAAACTAAATAGGAGCCAGGCGTGGTGGCGCACGCTTGTCATCCCCGCGCTTGGGAGGCGGAGACACGAGGATCGCGCAGGTTCGAAGCCAGCCTCGCTGGCTTAAGAGACCCTGTTTCCAAATAAAATATAAAATAGGTCTGGGAGTGTAGCCCAGAGGTAGAAGGCCCCTGGGTTCCATCCTCAGTACCATCAATAAAATAAAAACAAAATAGGAAAGAATAGTGTTTGAGTCAGCTTTTCATTTGTCATTGTGATCGAAATGCCTGATGCACACAACTGAGAGGAGAAAAGGTTCACCTGGCTCATGATTTCAGAGGTACAGTCCAGAGTCTGTTGCCTCCAAGGCAGGCGTCAAGGTGGTATGGCGTGGCACAGGAACGCTGAGCTCAAGTCAATGGTGGCCAGAAGCAGAAAGAGACAGGAAGCCGCCAGGGACAAATATAGTTCCCTGGTCGCCTCCAGTGGCCCCTCCTCTAGCCACACCCACCTGCCTACGTTACCATCTAGTAAATCCATTTGAATGATTAATTCCCTCGGTGGATGTTTCCACTGATAAGCTTAGAACGTTGATTAAGTCATTTCACCTCTGACCACTTTGGTATTGCCTGAGCTTTTCCAAGAGACATATACATCCAAAACATAACAATGAGCAAGGAGTAAAAACTTGGAAAACAGGAGAGAGACCCTCCACAAGCCTTGTTTCTTTAGTTGTTGGTTTTATGTACTGGGGATTGAACCTAGGGCCCCCTACTTCTGGGATATATATCCAGCCCTATTTTTAGTTTTTACTTGAAAGCAAGGTCTCCCAAGCCTCCCTAGGTTGCTGAGGCTGACTTCAAACCTGCGATCCTCCTGTCTCACCCCCTCGAATACTGGGGTCACAGGCACGCAGCACCAAGCCTGGCTCTCCTTTCACAATTCTGTAGAAGCACCAGCATAACCGTCCACCATAATCACAGCAAAGGAAACAGACTACGCCAGCGCACCACCTGTCCCAAAAGGGCATTGTCATATCCCGCAAGAGGCAGCAGATAGCTTGGTTAGAGATCCTTCTGGGGCATGTGCACTTGACCTGCTACTTTGCTTGACAGGGGCATGGTCAGTATGCAGTGGAGGCAGTTCTGGGCTTTAGTGAATGTAGATTACTTATTATGGCAAATTCATGCTATGACAGAGGAGATTTTTAATTTAGTTCCTAGTTGTCTGGTGAACTGTGATGAGGCTGAAGAGTGTGTTTGGAGATTAGACTTGTTATCACAGTGCACCTAAACCCAGGTGGCTGTGCCCAATGCCAATAGAGATCCCACCTCATTCCCAAAGAGACATTTGAGAGACCAGAGGCTTCCTGGCAGGAGCTGAGGTAGTCTCCACATGGATCAGGTCCTTAGTAGGTACAGGGGAAAGGTGGTGACCCCAGAGGAATGTCTCAGCAAAATACCTGGTTTCTTAGGTTGCAGAGACCCACAATTTAGGGTTGCTACATCAGCATTAATGAGCAAACTCAAGTGGCATATTTTTTCAGCAATCAAACTGTGACCCAAATACATAAATCACATGAGAATTTGTCTTTTAAAGTATTTGATAATTTTATCACAGGCTAACAAAAGAAATTGATTACATAATACCGGAAAGCCTTAAAATATGCCTTCAAACTACACAAAATTTATTTCAGAGCCAAGTGCAACTAAAGGATGGGTCTGAAGTATGTTTTGGAGAAGGTTCCATGAGCAGCTAAAAAGAATGTGGTGTATTCAGCCGTACTTGGATGGAATATTCTGTATGTGTCTAATAGGTTGATTTGATTTATAGTGTTCTTTAGGTCTGAGGTATCTTTGTTGATCTTTTCTCTGGAAGATCCATATAGTGGTGTGAGAGGGGTATTGAAATCTCCCAGTACTATTGTACTGGAGTCTGTTTGAGCCTTAATATCTCAAAGTTTTTGTTTTATAAAAGTGTTTGCACCTGTGTTTGGAGCCTAAATGTTGACTATTGTTATACCCTCTTTTTGGATTATTCCTTTCACCAGTAAAATACGGCCTTCTTTGTCTCATCTGATAAGTTTAGGCTTTGAAGTCTATTTTGTCTGATATGAGAGTTGCTACCCCTACTTGTCTTTGAGTTCCATTAGCATGGATTACCTTGCTCCAGCCCTTCACCTTTAGTTTATGAGTATCTTTACTTGTACGTTTCTTGCAGACAGAATACAGATGGATTACAATCTTTAATTCATTTTGTCACTTTATGTCTTTTAATTGGGAAGTTGAGGCCATTGATGTTCAGTGTAATTATTGAGAGATGATTTTTCATTCCTAATATTTTGAGTTATAATTTCTGTTTGAGGTAGTGTTGCTCTTTTGCTTAGATGTGCATTTGATACAAATCATTTTTCCTATGGATCTGGTGTTTATTTTTTGGTTTCTTCTTTGTAATTTATCTCTTTGAGTATTTTCTCCAGTGCTGATTTGAAAGACATAAATTCTTTCAGCTTCTGTTTGTCATGAAAGAATTTTGTTTCTCCATCAGATTTAAAAGATATCTTTTCTGGGTAGAGTAGTCTTGGCTGGAAGTTGTTTTCTTTCAGAGTTTAGAATATGTCACTCCAGGCCCTCCTGAATTTCATGACTTGGTTTGAGTAGTCTGGAAGGATTCTTACTGTTTTGCCTCTAAATGTCACTCAGTCTTTTACTCTCAATGCATTTAAGATCATCTCCTTGGCCTCTACGTTAGGAGCCCACTCAAGATCATTTGAAATGTTGAAAGATGATTTAGCCTTCCAGCCTTTAAATAAAATATACACATGGAAAACAACTGGCCTGCCACCTGTGGTCCACAGTGAGGGGCCTTTGGGGCCATGGAACTTCTGGATTCACAACCACGTATCAAATGCTCAGGCAGGTCTAAAACAGTCTGTTAAGCCCTATACATATGTAGGGTTAGGATTTTCTAACTTGGTGGTTAAAAAAGCAAATGGAACAAATACACTGAGTCAAGATGGAGCTCATCAGGCTGCCCTACCTCCAAATGTCTTTGTTGGGGACCGCACGTGATAGCATCACTATCAGTGACCCAAAGCAACTTTGACAACGCATTAGAAGAGTGCAGTGTTCAAATGAACATGCCGGCACACACAGAGATCTCTGGATGGAGGAAAGTGGAGATGCGAGTCATTGCTGATGTCTCTTGTGATAAGGAGTTAAATCTAAGTGAATAATGGCGGGCTGTCTGAAGATACCAGAGCTTTTGGAAGCAGAAGAGATACAAGGCAAGGGAAATTCTAATAATTGTCTTTAAGTAATGTAAAAAGTTACTCCAGCAAAGCCAGGAGTGACTGGAGGTGCTGCTAAGAGGAAGGCGAGTCTCATTTGAGGATGAGAGGGTCACAGGCTGACTTGGAGGAAGAGACTCTTTGGAGAGAAGGACTTAGGCTCTGTTTTATATCATTGTGGAGAAATATTTGTCTGATGGTGGTTTCCAAAGAAAGGAAACTTTTCAGAGCATCCCAGCAGGACACAGATGGTATGTGCAGTGGAGGACTGACTGGCAGGACCACTAAGGTGTCCAGGGAGGACCGCTAAGGTATCCAGGAACCAGAGCTCCTAGGCCCGAGGAGGATGGAGCAGCCCAGAGCCTGGAACGCAGAGCCCCAGTGCTCAGGGCTTCCTGGCAGGAGCTGAGGTCTTCTCCAAATGGCTCAGGCCCCGTGTGGGCAGGTGAGAGGCGGTGATTCCTGCCTGGAGTGCATGTACCTCCTTCCAATTTCTAGCTAAGCTTCCCATCATTCCAAGGTGACTAGTGTTAAAGAAAAAACTCAAGCTGGGTGTGATGGCTCATGCCTGTAATCCCAGTGCCTGGGAAGCTGAGATAGGAGGATCACATATTCAAGGCCGGCTTCAGCAATGTAGCGAGATGCTCAGTAACATGGCAAGACCTTGCTGGAAAACAAAACAAAACAAAACAAAACAAGGGACTGAGGGAGGTGGGCGTAGTGGCTCATACCTGTAATCCCAGCATTAGGGAGGCTGAGGCAGGAGGATCACAGATTATTGGACAGCCTCAGCTAGGCCTTCTTGCAACTCAGTGAGACCCGGTTTTAAAGTAAAAAATAAAAATTAGGGCTGGGGGGTAGCTTGGAGGTAGAATTTCCTCTGGGTTCCATCCCCATGAAAGCAAACAAACAAACAAACAAAAAGGCTGGGGGTGTAGCTCAGAAGATGAATGTCCCTGGGTTCTATCCCTGGTGCTAAATAAATAAATAAATAAATAAATAAATAAATAAATTCAATGAGCAGTTGAAGGTCAGTAAGGAAGACTTCCCTGGCCCACCACAGTGAATTCACCACA
Organism: Muscardinus avellanarius; assembly: GCF_963383645.1. Lineage (NCBI taxonomy): Eukaryota > Metazoa > Chordata > Mammalia > Rodentia > Gliridae > Muscardinus > Muscardinus avellanarius. The sequence goes on along the minus strand of NC_137789.1, from coordinate 159,032,168 downwards.
GTGAGCCTAGCAGCACAGAAACAGGCAGGGGACTGGGGCAGAGAGTCTTGGCTCAGGCCTGGGCTCAGTGGGTGGAGAGCCGCAAAGAGAGAGCATCAAGGTAAGGGGCACCTGGGTCATCTGACCAACAAGACCCGATGCCAGACATCTCCCAATCCCCGAGGGCTGGAGGAGGAGCGACTGGGTCAGATATCCAGGGTAGTCTGATAGTGCGGGACTTGTGCCAAAGGACGCGGGGTGCTTGTTAAAGGTGATTTCACAAGCAAGTGCTCAGAGGTGCCTACAAGAGCGTTCAGGCCCCAGATTAAGGTGGTCAAGCCAAGAACCTCAATCAGCGCAGGCCTGGACCTAAGTGGCCTGGTGATTCGGCCCAGCACCTCAGCCCTCGGCCCTGGGCACCGGTAGATGGGGCTTGAGCTGGTCGGAGGTCAGTGGAAGATGCTCTGTACAGAATAGCTGAGCAAAGAGGGGCTGAAACTCATGGCCAGACTAGGGAGGGAAGACACAGACTGACCACTGATCAATCCAACCAGCAAGAGTAGAGGAAAATGATGCAAGCAGAAAACATGGGGGCCAACCCAAGTGAGCCGTGGGACAGAATGTGCCACGGAGTCGATTTTGTCCATTAATATAAGAAAAGCCTCAGCCGGGCGTGGTGGCGCACGCTTGTAATCCCAGCCTTCGGGAGGCTGAGACCCGAGGATCACGGTTCATGGACAGCCTCGGCTACTTAGTGAGGCCCTCTGCAACTCAGTGAGACCTGGTTTCAAAATAAAGAATTAAAAAAAAAAAAAAAACAGGGCAGAGGGGGTGTAGCTCGGAGGTCCAATGCCCCTGGGGTTCCATCCCCAGACCCGCAAAAAAAAAAAAAAAAGAAAAAGAAAAGAAAAGAAAAGAAAAGCCTCCATGTTTCAGAGAAGGCCAGATGGAAACTCCTCTTTGACACTTTTCTACTTGGGGACACAAGACGTCTGCCGCCCCCTGTCCTTGGCAGCGCTGAACAAGACGAGGAAGCACTACACATGCCCATCGATGGTTGAGTGAGTGGAGAATGCATGTGAATTCCCCAATGGATACTCTTCAGCCGTCATAGAGAAGGGCGTCCTGCCTTTTGTGAAGACCTCGATGGACCTAGAGGACACTGAGTAAGATAAACCAAACTCAGAACGACAAATACTTCATTGCCCCCTTTGTGATGAGTCTAAAAGAGTTAACTCATAAAACCCGACGGTAGAGTAGCAGTTACCAGAAGCTCCTGGGGCGGGGCTTGGGGAGCATGAAGTTGCTGCCTCTGCAAGATGTTACAGAGACGACTAAGCCTCAGAGCTCCACTGCACAGCACAGTGCCCAGAATCAACAACGAGATAGACTTAACTGTCTGCCACTGTGCTAGATCTAATGTTAAGTGCTCTTACCACAAAAGAAAATTTAAAAATTAACAATAAAACTAAAGGAGGCTGGTTGGGTATGGTGGCACACACCCATAACACCAGTCCTTTAGAGGCTGAGACAGACAGAAGGATCACAGATGAACTTGGTGAGACGCTGTTTTAAAATAAAAACAATAATAATAAATAAAAAGGGCTGGGGATGGAGACCAGAGGTAGAAGCTGCTGACTTTAATCACCAGTACCAAAAGAAAAATAATAATAATAATAAATAAAAGAGGAAGAAAGAAATGTCCCCAGTCATGGGCAGGAACAAGGCGTGGCTGGGGTTAGGCTTCGTGGTGTGCCCTAGTTCCCAGGCTCCTCAGCCCTGTGCACCGTGTGAACAGCCTTTTGTATGTCAACCCTACCTCAATAAAATGGTTTAAAAGATCAAGCCAGGCGTGGTGGCGCACGCTTGCAATTCCCCCACTTGGGAGGCGGAGACAGGAGGATTGCACTGGTTCGGAGCCAGCCTCCCTGGCTTAAGAGACCTTGTTTTCAAATAAAAAAAATATATATATATATAAAATAGATCTTGGAGTGTAGCCCAGAGATAGAAGGGCTTCCAGGAACCCCAGTACCACCAAAAAAAAAAAAAGTAAAAATAATAATAATAAAAGATAGATAAAATAAAGCCACAGGAAAGTCACTAAGACACCATGGCAGAGCGCCGAAGCAGAGCAGCCTCTAAGCCAGGGACAGAGGCGCAGATCCTCAGGGAGGTGGGGTGCAGATGGCTGGGAAATACTGAAGGGTGGGAGTGGGGGGCTGGGGGAGCATTTGCTCTGTTAATTCATAAGCGATGCACACAAGAGTTAGTTGTTGCTTTAAGGAAAAAGAAGTGGAGGAAAGGAGAGGAGGGTCTTCGATGGAGAGGCGCATTCCCACCCGTTAGTGGCACGGGGCTGCTAATTAGGGGCTGGCTCACCGAGAAGGAGACTCCGGCTTCCTGTGGTCCCTGATCTTGGCCTTTGCTTTGGTTATGTCTCCTTTGTAGGCAATGCGACTTCCGCTGCTGGGTCCTCAGAAGCCTCCTCCATTGCGGGAAGAGGCTTCATTGGCTCTTGCCAGTCCCGTTGGCATCAGAGACGTCCGTGTTGAGTGTCTCGACGTGCTATAAATGGTACCGATGCCCGTGCCCACAGTAGATGAGCTCTATTAACCTTTTGGCTGGGCTGGAGGAATTGCTGTTTTGCGTCCCGCAAAATAGGCAGCGATGTTCGCTTTCCAATACACCAACTCCAGGCACCTGTGTTTAATTTTCATTGGGAGCGCTTTTATTTTTTTCATTTCTGAGCTGCACAACTTCCGTGCTCCCGGCCCCCACTATGTCAAAAATGCACAGTGGCAGATTGGCATATTGAGCTATTAATAATTTGCTATATGTGTTACAGATGTTGCATAAATGAACGGTGTTCTATCATTGTTTCTTGACATTGGGGCCCTTGGGGTGGCAGGCTAAGACCCAGATCTGTCTACAACCTGCCCGTTCTGGAAAGAAAGAGAGAAAAAATGTGGCCCCTTAGAGCAGAATCACATTCCAGCTCGCAGAGCCAATTTTTCAGATTTCGCCTTTTCCTGTACCTTGTTCCTCTGCTCAGACCTCATCTGGCCAGGATGAAAAATGATGTGATACAATTTTTTATTCTACGCTTGACACTCTTATGCAAGCCAATGCAGTTTGTCGACTCCCAACTCCACAAAGGTCAAGAAATGGGAACTCAATTTTTTGGAAGTAACCCAGGATAAACTTTTCAATTTAGGCTGCGCTTACCCGGGAAAATAAAATGGCTAATAGTTCCCTCTTCTGTCACTATTCAGCTGCACTGGCACCCGGAGCATTTTGTGTGTGTGTGTGTGTGTGTGTGTGTGTGTGTGTGTGTGTGCGCATGCACTTTTATTAAAAACATTGTTGAAATACCAGGTGAAATGTATATTAAGTGCCCAGCTGAAAATGGACAGTAGACTTAAATTGTGACAGCCAACAGCTGTAGGATTTCTTCAACTTAATTCAAATAATGAAATCAATAGGTTATACTACAGTTTCAAGTTTCCCCAAACAAATTTATATGAAAAATGATATTAATTTATCTGAGATTACTCCAGCCAAGAAATAGATTTTTCTCTGTCACTTCTGAAGGGGAGGGAGGGGGAAAAATCTGAACTATTACAAAAACTGTAGCTTGGATACTTTAGGGATCTAATAAACAAAATGTGCCTTTTTGGTTTGGATTAATCACAATTGTCTTGTTTACTCATTCTGTGGCTGCGACGATTTTTGAAATGGTAATAAATTAGGTCTCCTTTTCATCCTCCAAGTGCAGGGAATGGCCCTTTCCAAACATAATACATGTGTCGGCAGCCTGCCCAAGTTTTTTTTTTCTTTATTCATATACACTTTTAAAAAATTCTGCCACACAGCAGCGAGACCTCTATTGAATATTTCAGCGCAAGTGAAACCTGAAGGTTAGCAATCCAAGTTAAGCCAAATGGTGCCAGATAAAATTCCAATTTAGACACGGTTCCAATTCACACTGCTTCTAGCCCGTAACCTCCCCCGAACAGTGCAGCCAAAAGATTTAATAGTGTCACCAGTAGGGCACGCATAAATAGCAACTTTTATTGGTCACTATTTTGGAAATGTCAAGAGGGCTACAATATGGTTCTGGTTTGAATCCAGTATTTGCTGTGCACACCTAGCTGAATCCTGAAAAACTTTTGTTTTTTTTTTTTTGCATTATTATTATTATTATTATTATTATTATTATTCTGACATAAGTCGGTATGAAAGAGCATTTTCACTCTTGAGACTTTTGGTGTGGGACTTGGCAATTATCCCCACACCCTCCTACAGAGACCTGGGTGGGCAGGAAGTCCATCCCGGGTCCTGGTAGCTGCAGGACCCACAAAGTCTTGTGCTCAGAGGCTCCTGGTCTGAGTAGAAAGGTGAGATTTGTGCCTGGAAGAGTTGCCCACTGCCATTCCCAAGCCCTGTTGGCTGCTTTGAGGAGCTGGGATGGTTCCAAGCTGTGCAGTTCTGCGTTCCTCTTGCTGGACTTGCCTCCTCAGCCTGCTGTGAGTGGCCAGCCTGCCGCTATCAGATGCCAGGTTAGCTGGGACATGCTAGGGAGAATGCAGAGTGGAAAATCCCTTCCCCTCCAATGCCTGGGCCAAAGCAATCCCCTAAAGACCACCTCAAATAGAAAACCCATCTAGAAGGAAAGCCTTCTTGTTTAAGGGAACTTGAGAACTTTTTCCTATTGCAAAGCCAGCTCCATTCCTCCGACTTTTCATTTATTGGTGACTTTAACAAATGTTTTAAACCAAATTTAGAACAGCTGGTTTTCCAGAAACTGCTGGAACACAAAGAAAATGCCTCGTTCGGGACCATATCCAAACATACAGGCGTTTCCTCCTTGAGCTCTGGAGGAGGCCGTCTCTGGTGGCTCTGGGAACTGAAGCTGATCCCTGTGCAAGGTGATGGCACGGTCCTCGCCAGGTTGAAATACCTCACGTGTGTGTCTCAGTGAGCACGACTGAATTAATAGATACCATGCTCCAAGACCTGGATGGGCTTCCTACAATGTGCACAGGGGCAAGGCAGAAAAACCCACCTTGGAAGGTCTGTGCCACACAGCAAGGCCTTCAGACAAGGGAAAGTACTTACATTCTCTTTTCTGGAAAAGGAGAGATAGAGAGAGGGAGAGAGGGAGGGAGAGAGAGAGAGGAAAACATGCCTTTAATTCCTACAAGGTATAATTATTTTGATCTCTGCCTGGTATATAATTTTTTCACTCTTTCCATCACATGACACTCTTTCTCACTTTCCCATCATCTGAAACTACAGTTTTAATTTGTTTCTAGAATCAAAACAAAGTCACACACACACACACACACACACACACACACACACACACACATCTACAGCTCTCACTTCTGGAACTGCACGCCACAGGTCTGAAACAGCCCCTCTTGGTGCTGGGGACGGGGTGCTATCCATCACTCCTGCTTTTTATTAAAATAAAAGGCCAGCTTGCCATCACAAGAGGGAAATATGATTTCTGATGGTTTAATTCTGGTTCCTATTCCCCTAGCAGCACTTGCTTGTTAATATGCCAGATAACAGGGTGCAGGGATCACCGAAAACATGTTTATTAACGCATTAAACTAGCATCAGGACCCCGGGCCAGCTCTCCCCTAGACGGCCAGGCCAGGCTGCTGAATGCAGCCCACATGCCACAGGCCAGATGCACCTCCAGAGCCACAGCGAGAGGCAGGGGGCCCGCTGGAGGAATTTGGAGTGTCCACCTGAAATCAACGCTGAGGCGCTAACTTACAGAGTCCTGCAGATTTATGGATTCAGATGGGTCCAGAGTCCCTGACTTAGGCAATCCACAGAGGGTGATGGTGACAGGGTGGGACCGTGTGTGTGTGTGTGTGTGTGTGTGTGTGTGTGTGTACAACCACAGGTGGAGATGTGCCCTGTGGCCCAGCTGTCGGGGCTCCAGGATGAAGATCAGAAACTGCCCCCTGCCTGCTGGCTTAGACTTCAGAGGACTGGAATTGCTGGAATAAAACATGATTCCTCTGAGAATCGTCATCCCCGGGGAAAGCATAAAAGCATATATCCTGAACCCACATACCTCTGCTTTGTGGGGTCCGCTGCTCAGTCATCCCGGCTCCTCCTAGGAGCAACACGTGATCTCTCTCACAGGCGCATGGATTTTAATCGCAAGCAATGCCAGACAGACAAGTGGAAACAGAACCCTTTGCAGATGGGCACTGGTTCTCCGCGCAGGCGAATGGCTCACCTCGATGACTCTTGCCTTTCCTCTGAGGCCGGGACCATGGGGCACCTCTGCGATTTGTGCCTGTTTGGCTGGCTCGGTGGTCTCAGTGACCCTGATGCCTTAGTTGGGAGGGTCTCCCTGTGTGCAAGGGCCCCTCGAGCGCTGGTACAGCTGGTGCTGTGCCAGGTGTAGGGCCAAGATCACAGGAGAAACATCGCTTACCGTCACCTGGCAGATGAGAATCCAAAACACCTGGCCTGCAGGCGCCCTCAACTGCCGGCGGTGGGACCCAAGGCAGCCCAAATGGAGAGAAATGCATACAGTGGAGGCTTTCAGCTGGAAAGTTCCAGAAGCCACATTAAAGGACTTTGAATGTAGTAGGAAAACCCAGCATCAGGAGATACTGTCAGTATAACTACGGTGCCCTTAAGCCTTCATTGGCGCCTAGGGGTGCGAGGAGGACCCTCTGGGCACAACTGGAAATGGAACTGGAGCTGCACTTTGCTGAGACAAACTTGAAGACAGGCTGGTCTGCAGGGCCGGCGCTAACGCTGTGAGCAGCTGCTATCGGGCTGTCCAAGCAGGTGACACTCAAGCCGAGCACCGAAGCCTATCAGGACGCAGCAGAATGGAGGGCTGAAGCTACAGTGGCCGGGCAGAGGTGTGCAGCTTGGCCCAGCCACGGGCAGGGCGGCGGGGACAGGGCGATCGCCATAGGAGATCGCCATCTGGGGGCTCTTCCCAGAAAATGGGGCCCACTAAGGGTCTGCCGTAAGAACTTGGAAGAAATGCATGATTCCAGCCTCTAATCCCCAAAGCCTGATTCAGCGGCTCTGCTCTGGGACTTGCAGCTGCACAGCCACAGAGATAAAGAAGAAGACAAGGCACAGCGAGAGAGAGGTGCCATCTCTCTGAGAAACGAAGGTGTCCGGCCTGTTGGAGGCAGGGCTTGCTGCGTTCTTTGCCTTCAAGCCGTCACTGTCGCCGGGGCTGCTGGCACTGCGTGCCCACAGGGCTCCACCTTGCTGGGCCTGGGGTCCGGGGTGGGGGCAGGCGGAGGAGCCCGCTTGCTTCTCCCCTGGAGTTGCTCCTCAAATCTGAGGCTCAGGACGTCACCGCGTGCACAGTGTGGCCTGGGGCCTTGACATATTACCACTTCTAAGCCTCACCTAAGAAGCAGAGGTACATCTGTCACTGTTACGGGTCTGACTCACAAATGAAGACACAGAGCTGCTGCAATGCTGAACGGCTCGCCTACGGCCAGCAGCCCTCGCCAGCAAGGCCTGCCCGCCCGCCAGCCTCTCCCACGACCTTCCCAGGTGACCCTCCCCTCTCCAGCTGCAGGGTAGAGGGAGTGCGTCTCTGCATGAGCTCACACCCTCCTACTGAAACACCCTCGGGTGCCCCGGATTCTGTGGGTGTCAATCTCCCCCAGACAAAGCCCAGGTCTGGCTCAATTGTGGTGTTCCATATCACGGCATGCAGAAGGCAGTGGGAGGCAGAGGTCTTGGAGAAGCTGCTCAAGGGTCACACTCTCCGCTAGAGCTCGAACGTGCCTCAAGTGCAAGTTTCCCACGGGGGCAGGTCAGTTTACTACCCCCCCCCCCAGCCCAAAGCCTTCCTCAGTGTGGCTCTGCCAGGGAGTCTGTCCCTCTGCTGCCCCCACTGGGAGAGCAGGGCTTGCTCAGGAAAAGGAAATGACAGGCCGATAGCATTGATGAACATAGACAAAAACGCTCTAAGCAAAATACTAGCAGCACTCATTCAAAACCACATCAAGAAAGTATTCACCACGACCAAGTCGGGTTCATCCCAGAGATGCCAGGCTGGATCATCCTTTGAAAAACAGTTTATGTCATGGGGCTGATCTCACCTCTCCTCGCCTTGCAGGGGCCCTTTCCCAGCCTAAGTGAATCAACACAGAGCGGCAGATGCCCAAAGATAGCAAGGACCTTTCGTTTCAGTGTTCCAGCCAGAATAAACATGAAATTCATTCAGTTATACTTGACGTTTTAAATTTTGCTGCCCTGTTTTGAAAAGCTCCAATCCCATAACCAAGCATGCCTAAGTTTTGAAATAACTGGAAAGTAACAACAAGGTCAAAAGACTTACCACTTGAAGGCTGCACACATGTCAGCCACTCGAAGAACACGGGGCCCGGGAAACGCGGCTTCCAGCCGAGGTGGAGGGTGGCGGCCCCGGACCAGTCTCACCAAGATTCCTGCCTCCCTGGTGGGTGCCCAGGCAGCAAGTGGCCACACCACCTGCTGCAGGACCCTCCACCTCCCTTATGGGGGTCACAGGGCCCTGCAGGCTGTTTTCTACTGAAAGTGCTGAAAAGATGGATTGTCGCAGTCAGTAAAACCTCACTGGCTGGTGTTCGGATTGTCACAACTGCACCTGGCTCCAAGACCCTATGGCCAGTATTCTGTATAGAATGTTCTAGATGCTCAGGTGGGATGAACTCTGAGGCCTCAGCAACCTGGGTGTTCACCTGCCCAGGACTTTTGGAGAAGACTGCTTTCCGCTCTCTCCTAATCTGTTCAATCACCAAGAGGCCACAATGCCATGGGGTTTGGGTAAAGGACATTAACAAGATCTTAATCAAGAACACTTCTCTTCTTGGTTCCAGTGGTAGGTATAAAATTCCAAAGTGACTCCGGACAGGGGGACACCAGTCTCATAGAGCAAGGGATGCTGCCAGTCTTGGGCTCCCGGGCAGGCTGAGGAGATGGGGACAGAAATGGAAGGTCTGGCAGAGGGAGCGAGTTTCTCTGAAAGGAGCAGTGGGGTTCTCTCCCACTTCTTCCTGAAGGTGGGAGGGGTGTCCAGTGAAAGGGGGGCTGCCAGAGCCTGCAGCTGGGGGCAGTGGACAGAGGTGGGGTCCTGCCAAGGACAGCCCAGGGCCACTGAGCTTCTGGGCAGGGCTGGGTGGGCTCTGTAGAGAGGCAGTGTTGAGGGTCTTCCATGTGGTCAAAGGCTGGGACCTTCCATAGGATGGACAACTGTTGGGTTGAGGAAGGGGTTTGGCCTGGGGGCCAAAGTGTCCACCGGAGTTCCTTTCTGATATGACTCAGGAATGTGCGTGGGGTGGGCTGCCAGGATCTCAGAGCCTGAGCTGAGCAGGCCCCGTAGCAGCTGGCCCTGGGAAAGCACGCTCACCCTTCCGACAGCACTCAGGGTCAGGATTGTTCCTGAGGGGAGCAGTCCTTCAAGGCACAGGAGGGGCAGGGGCGGTGCCATCCAAGCATTCTCCCTCAGCATTTCAGAGACCAGGACCAAACAAGAAGATCTGCATGTGTGCAATTGATGCATGTGTGTATCCTGAAAAATGCAGTATAAGTACTGATGTCATATTATGATATGATATGTACACACGAGCCTTGAGCCACAGCCAGGAGGGTAAGCTCACGTGTGCATGTGTGTGAGCACTCGCATGTATGCATGCATTTCATTTAAAGATACGTGGTAATCTGTCATATCAAGAAATATATTACATATATTAATACATAGCCAATACAGTATGCAAATGTATGCATAGAGGTGTGTACATATATCTACGCATACATAAATATATACATGTAATTTTATATGCCATATACTGAAGCATGATATATATATATATATTATATATATATATATGATATATATATATCTTGATGAATTACAGAATACATATACATGTGTGTACAGATATGGATATACATGGATATAGGTATGGTATTTGTACATATGTATCATATATCTGTATGAACTTATATGCAATATAGCATAGAAATGTGCTTATATGTGTGTCTATGTATGTGCACACATTGCACACGTGTACATGCGCACACACCCAAACACACTTACTTTCAGGTTGCAGATGGAGTTGAGAATATCTAGAACCCACTTGTCTTCCTGCATCTGAATAACAGTTAGTTATCTACTTTCATAAAAAATATATGCCGGGCGTGGTGCCGCACGCTTGTAATCCCCGCGCTTGGGAGGCTGAGACAGGAGGATCACACAGGTTCGAAGCCAGCCTCAGCTACTTAGCTACTTAGTGAGGCTCTCAGCAACTTACCTTTTTATTAGAAACCCTGTTTCTAATAAAATATAAAATCAGGTCTGGGAGTGTAGCCCGGAGGTAGAAAAGACCCTGGGTTCCACCCCCAGTACCTATAATATATATATATTTCTCCAAGAACAACTGTGATCATTCATAATGGGTTCTATGCCATATGACCATAATTGATAGACAATAGGTAATATACATATGTATATATATACACAACATACTTACATAGTTACCATTAATGTATAATTAACATTAATAATATATAACTTATATACACATATAAAATTCTCATTAAAATGCATGTACTAGAGGAATGAATTTTGAACTGAATTTCCAAGGAGAAGGGCTGACATTATGCCTGAGAAGGGGAATTAATATTCTTTAAATGAGAATAAAACAGCATATATAAAACCATAGGGATTAAACAGAATTTACTAGGTTTGGAAAATAGCAAATATTTTCAATGTGAAAGCAATCCTTATTAATTATCAAGTTTGCATTTGGGAGTATACCAAGATAAGCCAGGCCAGAACATTCCTGAGTTAAGAGTAAGTCAAGACAACTTTAAACTCTGGGCTGCAGGTACAGAGCTTTGCATTTAGCTGTGTATTCTAATGTGAACTAAAGAGAGATGCAAAGAACTCCGTGGAGATAACACAGAGAGGTGCTGCTCTGGGTTGGAAATGGAGTGTCCCCGGGAACGTTTATGCGTTGGCAATGCAGCAAGCTCAGAGGTGGAGCACGGCTAGAGTTCTGGTGTAAGAACTGTCTCTGGCCACTTTGTCTCTGTCTGTCTGTCTGTCCTCTCTTCTGCAGGTCATGAATTAAGGGCTTTTCTTTGCCATACCCAGCTGCCAAGATGTTTCTGCCATGGAGCTGGCCAACTATGGACTGAGCCTCTGAAACCATAAGCCCAAAAAAATCTTTTCTCTTCTTGGTTGGCAAGGCCAAAGCAAATGAAAGCAGGCACCTGTCCATTGCCCAGCTTTGCCAATGGTAGCGGCTTACAGAATTATCGCATCAATATCCACACCAGAAAATTGATTTTAACTCCGATTTCACCAGTTTGACATGTGCTTGTGTATATTTAGTACTACGCAGTTTTAGCAGATGCATAAATTGGTGGAACAGCCCACACCACAAAGGTCACGTTCATGCTACTGCTTTTCACCAAGTCCCACCCACTTTTCTTCCTCCTGTTCCAAACCTTGGGATCACTATTTGTTCTCCACCTCTAGTATCTTGTTAGCTCAAAAATGTTACATACATAGATCAAACAGTATATAAGCGGAAGCTGGCGCTTTCTACTCTGCAGAATGCCCTTGAGATGTGTCCAAATTGTGTGAAGCCACGGTTTGTTCTTGTTTTACTGGTTAGTGGTAATAATCTCCTACATGAACACACAGGATCGTGTGTAGCCAGTAACATACCAAAAGCATTTGGGCTGTTTTTAGCTTTAATAAACAGGGTTCCTATGAATATTCATATCGGACATTTGTATGGACATTGATTTTTATTTTTGTTAAATATAAATCAGGAATGTGAATATCAGGTCAGTGGCTAAGTGCATGCTTGGGGTTTTAAAAAAATTGTCAAATTATCTTCAAGAGTGTATGTTCATTAGCATCCTCATCTCCGACAATATCTCAGGGATCCAGTTTCCCAGCCTCCTTGATAACATCTGGCACTGTCAGCAGCTTTAAATATTAGCTCTTTCAGTAGGAGTGTAGTAATATCTCACTGTGGTTCTCATTTGCATTTCTCTAATGGGAGATGATATTGCACATATTTTAACATGCTCGTAGATCCTTCGCGGTGAACGGTTTCTCTTTCGCCCATTTTCTAATTGACTTCTTTCTATTCTTTTCTGTTAAGCTTTAAGATTTTTTTTTTTGGTCAGATGTCTGGTTTATAAACATTTCCACCCAGTGTGTATCTTGTTTGTATTTATCTTTTTAACAGAGTCATTTGCAGAGAAAAATTAAAATGTTTTGATGAAACCTAATGAATCAAATTTTAATTCATCAGCCGTGCTTTTGCTGCAGTGCCCGAGACAGCTCCTTACGCTGTCCTTTGGCCTGAGAAGCAGCAGTTCTTGGCTTGGTTTCTGCTGTCTGTTGGGTTTTCCTCAGTGAAGATGTACAGTGGGCGGCAGGCAAACGAGGGAGCCGCCACTATTGCCCTCAGGGTTGCAGGTGGCTGCCAACTGCCCTCTTTCCACTATTCGGAGCCTTAGCGTATTTTGCATATAACACCTTGGTGTAGCTGCTCTTGGTGGGGATGAGGAGGAGAGATTTGCCTATTCTATCTTCTCTGGAACCCAAAGTTGTTTTAAAGTATTTCGATTTTGCTATTTGTCCACATAGTTTCTATTCTGGAAACACTTTGGTAACAGTTTAGAATGCAAATATTTGGAAAGTAATCATATCAACCCTGAGATTATTTTGCAGTGCATATATTTTCTGGAGCAAATTTTATTTAAAATTGCAGTACTTTGGAGGCTGAGACGGGAAGTTCCCAGGTATGAGACCAGGCTCGGTAACTTAGACCCTCAGCAGCTTAGTAAGAACCTGTTTCAAAATGAAAAATAGAAAATAGGGCTGGGGTGTAACTTGGAGGTAGAATGTGCCTATTTTAGTTCTTAGTACCAAAAAGTTAAATAAAAGTAGAAACATTTGAAATATGTCGCTGTTATATAGAAGGCTAGTCAAGGAATTGTTTGACCTAAATTATTTTACCCATTGCACGCAGATCAATTCGTTCTCAAGTAAATTTTATGGACAAGCTTTCACTTATAGATCAGTATTTTGTCCACGTGTCTTTTTTATTAACTTTAGCCTCTGCCAATTAACACTTTCTATTGTGGTCATTGCATATTTAGCTCCAGCATTTTCTAGATCATTTCTGCAGCTCTGGCTCGGCCAAGAAACTGGAGTCTCTTGAGAGTTTTACAACAGACATTTTAGCCATTGTCACTTTTATATTCTATTTGCTTCTGCTGTGATAATCATTAAGAATGAAATGAGATATTGGTCCCTCATGCTTATTTTTTAGCTAATCCTTAAGAAAAACAAAAACCCGGTGTCCCATTTTTCTAGGACAACATTACTGTTCAGTGCCTGGCAGCCTTCCCTTACACTGTGCGCCTAGAACACTGACCTGTGTCCTCAGCTCTCCCTCCCTGCACCTCTGCACCCTCGGGAGGCTCCGCCAGGTATGAGCCTCAGAGGAGCTAGGAGCTCAGAAGAGCCAGCTGTGGTGCACCTGCTGCCACTGGAGGCTGGGGAGGGACTGGCCTCCCAGTGAGTTGGGCTGGACCTAGATGCCCTGGGGTGGGCCAGGACGGAGAGGAGAGCGTACCTGTTTCTTCAACAGCTGAGCGCAGGCACATTGGAGACAACTTTGAAAGCATGGGAGATCCGCATTCATATCTTCCCTTTCCCCGTAATCCCCTGACCTCCTCCCCCACAGCATCTGGGCAAGTCCTACCCTTGCCTTCAACTGGACCCCAGGTACCGCCTGTCACCAGCTGGGCTCCGCCAGGAAGGTGTGCCACTCCGGAGGGAGCGTCTCCCCTCTTTCCCATCCCCATAGCGCCTTCAACCAGGTGTCAGATCACCCTGACAGTGGTAGCTTTTGGAGAAGCAGGGTGTAGAGACAGCAGTGAGCCTCCCTGGGCCACCGCGCTAAGCCAGGAGGGAGGTCTCATCCACCAGCCACATTGCCATGAACGCTCTCCTGGGGGAAATGTTCCAGCTGTCTTCAGGGTGCTGGGCTGGGCCCTCGTGAGGGCAGAGGACTCCTCCAGCATGCATGCTGGTGAACTGTTTTCTCAGGATGCCCAGCTGAGGATGAGGGCAGCATCTGGCAAACAAGGAGAAGGTCCTGCAGCACACAGGAGGCATCTGCGGACTGCTGCTTAGCTGTCCTCAGACCTCTCTGGTGCAGCACCACCTGCAACCCTCCTCTTGGCTGCCTAGAACAAGACCCCCCTATTACAGAGCTCTAAAATGTCCAACTTCCAGAGCCCCTTCCTCCTCAGGCCATGTCTCAGCCTCTGGCTCTTGAGAACTTGTGCACCGCATCCTACTCCTTTGGCACGCAGCCCCTGGGCTTGGGTGAGTTGACATCTTCTCTCTTGGTTTTCTCTTCCTTCTTTTTCTGTTCTCACCCCGTTTATCCCCGTCCCTCTGCTAGAGGGAGAGTCCCCCATCACACATCAGAATATACAGCCACCAAAGCTTCAGTAGCCCTTGGTGGCCCCTGATTGCCCACCAGGGAAACCTGGGGAGGGGGCGAGGCTCGCACTGCCCAGATACCCAAGGGTCACCAGATGTCCAGCCTGCTAGAGTCTCTCTTTACTTAAAAAAAATTAACCTGGCCTTGACTCATGCATGAAGTTGTTCCCTTTCTGAGGACTTGTGGGGTCTCTCAGATGGTAACACCTCTGTCCCTTTTCATTGCTTACTGCTGTCCCCAACCTCTCGACACAGTCCTGCTGGCTGCTGCAGGTCGCAGACACTTGTGTCCATCAATACACAGGAGCATGTGGAGGCGGCCCTGAGCACCCTTGACTGAAGATTTGGGGATAGCAAAGGAAGGTCAATCCTGCAAGGGTTAAAATGGTGCTGGTGCCCTGGGGTGCTCTTCACCTACACCCCGTGCTGGCAGCGCCCTGCTGGGAACGGGGATGGTGAGGAGGAGAAGCCGCCATGGGGACCAAAGCTCGGCAGAGCCAGTGGACTTATGGGGTGGTGTGCACGGTGTGAGGTGCAGAGAAGAGAAGCCGGCGCTGGTCGGACCCCTGGGCACAAGTGCTTATTGCTGAGTCCCACCAAGTGCTTCACCTCTGTTTCTTTACCCTCCGTGTCCTTATCGGAGAAATGGGAATAATCACTTGTGTCTTGCACTTCCCGGAGTTATGAGAATCAAGTGAGAAAATATAGGCAGCTGTAAAAATAAGAAGTGTAGCATTTGCATTCACCAATTCCTGGAGGACATGGGGCCAGAGTTGAGGGGCAGGCCAGACCCCCATCCGCGCAGCTTTACAGTTCAGTCCTAAGATTGCGGTGTGTCTAAAACATTATGAATTTAGGAAATGCCTTTTCAATGTGGTGAAGAGAGCCCGAGGGCCCCAGTGAAGGGGAGCCGGGTCCTCTGCAGCAAAGAGTCTGCGGTAGCTTCAACCGAAAAACACAGCATCTGGGGGCCTCCCCAACTTCGGAAACTGCCATGAGCCGGACGATGTATGCCTCTGGGGTCACAGCTTGGGGGAGCGGGGGAGGCTCTAGGATCAGTAAAACTCACTCGACCAGGAGAAGGGGAGGCCTCAACAAGTGCGCCGCGGAGAGGAGCCTTTCCTGCTCAACCCTGGCCGGGCCTTGGGACTCCCTGGCGTGGACAAGCAGACCAAGGAACTTTCCCATGAAGGAGGTGTGATATTCAGAGAGCTGCATGGTCCGCAGGTGACCCCTAGGCCGTGGCCTGTGAAGTTGAAACCCAGTGGTCAGGACAGCCCCAGGGTCCCTGAGCCAAGGACATGAGGCCACCCAGACACAGGCTTCTCCAGCAATCACAGACATTCCAGAGCTGCCCATGGCAGGTGGTATGGCCGCCCGGGACCCAGGTGCCTGCGCTCGCTCGGGAACATCCCAGCTACTTACTTAGAGTGTCTCCCAGTCGCTTGGGGAGCCCTGCAGCCCTGGTCTGCACCTTCGCTGGCCCCGGGTTTATGAAAGGTGGTCTCTACCTTTCCCTGTTGCGCCATTTTCAGTGAAGAATGTGAACTTGCTGCCAAAGTCCACAGGAACATTCTCAACCACATTTAATAGCAGGAAGGTCAACTGTAACTCCACTGCCGTCGTGGGCGTTTTTATAAGCACACTTCCAGGCCTCCGGTATGGTCTCCTTCCTACTCTGAAGAGTTATTAGCAACCCTCCAAGAAATGGGAACTTGTGTCCTAGACAGCAGCTCCGACGCACTGGTGGACGCACTCATGCCAGCCCAGCACTGCGCCGGTGGAGGGGGACAGTGCCACTGTGCCTCAAATCTACAGGGGCCTTGCTCTGCCCTGCAGTTCTGCCTGGAGCCTCGGAGGGCCTATGCCCAGGCTCTGCCTTGGAAACTACCCCACCACCCTGCCAATGCTGTGCCAGGAGACGAGGAAGAGACACACAAGGCAGTCAGAAGAGCAGGCTTGGGGATGACTCATGAAGCATTCAATTGTCTTTGCCCCAAATGATATTTCTGGGAATTTTGCTTCAAATCATTTTGCACTGTATTTTAAAACAGAAACAAAAACAAAACCAAACCTTAAACTCATCTCCCCCGATTGCTCCTGGCAGACGTCTGTATTTTAATTCAGTATCAGATGCAGGGGTCTGAATTCTAAATTGGTTTGTAGCAGGCTATATTTATAAATCAATTTTAAAATGCAAATGCTTTGTTCCCAAAAATTAATGAACTAGTTAGAGCCTGAAAAAATCAGGAAGGAAAATCAAATAGCCTAAGACGTTCATTGTATAGTCTGGCGTGACCACAGTATAAGAACTTTAAATTCAAGGAAAATGTGCTCAAATTAGTATGTATGTAGTATATGCAAATTAAGGGCTTTTTGCTTTCCTTTAAGCTCTGCAGCCTTTGCAGGACCTCCATATCCCTCCCCCACCATGCAGGAAAATTAGACTTAGCATCTGTTCAAGAAGAAACAGCTTTTCACACGCAAGAGGCCAGCCTCTGAGGTGTGGGTGCACCTGCTGGAAGAAGGGGGACCACCCAAGCTGCTTTGGAGTATAACCCAGAACTCCTCAGGTGGTTGTGTCTAGGTCCACCTCCACCACACCTCCCTCCCCTTCCGGAGTGTGCGGGTAGGGGGGGTGGAGCCACCCTAAGGCCCCTCCAGCACCTCCTTGGACTCCCTGTGTGCCTCCACTACCCCCAACTTTGTACTTTTGCAGGCACAAAGAATTTCTCCTTAAATGTCACCAAGCCAGAATATGTCCTATAAGTTTAACACACATCTGTGACTCCTCTGAACAATGCCATTCACTGCTTGCATGGGAGTCCTCTCCTCTCCCACACTAGAAAGGAATAAAATAGAAGTTAAAATACATAGACTTCTCCTAGCAATTAAATAGGGTGCCAGCAGTTAAATAGGATGGGTGGCTTTTTTTCCTCTCAAACTGAGAGGGTATTTAACTCAAGGATGCTATGAGGAGGAACCAGAGACCTGGGTCATAATGCCTGGGCACATGTCCTGTGCCCAGGTGCGTTAGACTTCTGGAGCCAATGCCTGCTCACCAGTTGAAGAGAAGCAGGATACTTGTCAGCCCTCTTTGGGGGAGTTAGAGACTGAAATGCTCTGACCCCTGCTCCCTGTCCCGGTTCTTCAGAGGACGGATGGAAATGACGCACAGACAGGGTGGTCAGAGTGAGCATTCTCATGAAACCAGCTGAAGGTAGCCACAGGCCCACCTGTCTCCAGCACTGAAGAAAGACCAGGTGCCATCACTCCTACAAACTTTTTTTCTGTAGGCAGGTTAGCCTCGTGCCCAACATCATGGGATAATTTATTCCTACCCACTAGAAGAAAAAAACCTCCTACCATTCAGTTAGTAGCTAGGACTTCCACCATTCCACTCAGCAGCAGATCATAGTACCCTGGAGTTAAAAGGGACTTGGGGCAAGAGCCAGATGCAAAGCCTCTATGTCTAGAGGTGCAGAAGCTAAAGGCCAGGGTGGGCGCAGCTGGTGCTGGGGCTGCAGGAAGGAGTCAACAAGAACTCGACCTTGCCTTGGTCAGTCCAGCTCTGTGAGCGTTTCTCAGACACCAGCTCTCACCTCGTGCTGGGCACTAAGCTCCCTGATTAGCCCGTTACCAAGACAGGTGTGGGAGAGCCTGGGTCCTGTCACCTGCCAGGGATCAGGATGCAGGAGATGTCCTCCACGGCCCTGGCTCCTTCTATTCTCCCTTCCTACCTTCTGGGGCATCCAAACTTCCCCAGTACCCCCGGCCGCCCCTGCCTTCTGCCTGGCTTTCAGGACTCCTTCAGTGTATGGTTTAAACATCTTGTGCTACCTGACAACTGGGAATAAGTCTAAGCATTCCAAGGGAGGGGTTTCCACGGCAACAACCTCATGGAAGGTTTCAGAACTTTTCCCTCCTACTCCTAGTGCCGTGGAAACTCAGAAAGCACAAGGCATCCAGACAAGTGCTAATTATCTGGCCTGAATTGGCTGTGGTGGGCAGAAGAAAGACAAGTGCAGTGCATCTGGCCGGCCTTCCCCATCAGCACAGATCCAGATGGCTTTCTGGAAGTGAGTCATTGGCCTGTTATCATGGCTTCCTGTAGAGGTGGCACGAGGAATGAGCAGAGTGTCGTTTGCCTTGCACCGAGAGGCTCAGCCTCCCACCTTGGAGAACCTGTGGGGCTCTGTTGCCCTGCCTTCTGCTTAGCCTGGCAGGAAGGATGACCACATGCATGGTGATGTCACTATCCATGTCCGTGGAGCCGCAGAACAGCCCATGACAAGCACATCATTTGGACATGGGCCGCTGACTGAGGTCCTGAGAGCTGGGCCTTCGTGGTCTGTGTGCCAAGGTGGATGGGCCCATGGACTATCTCATAAAACCAGGACCCCAGCAGTCCCTCTGTGACGATGGAATGCAGCTTCTGAATTAGCACCACAGGGGCTTTGCAAAGCCACTAAAGAGATGCTTCCTTATTCTAGAATCTTTCAGAAAACACTATTTGTGAAAACAAATTACCCTCGGTCAGTCCTTGGTGTCTGTGTGGTGCCCATGGCCTTCAGTTCACGAGGACAGACACCATCCTCCAACAGCTACGTGCACGGACTCAGGGGCCTGGGACTCCAGTGGAGCAGTTCTAAGTGTGGTGCTTGACCTAGCCCTTACCTACCAATGAAAATAATTTCGTGAGCCTTCCAACTGAAATTCAAATTTCCAATGTATAGTAATTGTGGGAAACCCTGCCTTTCATAAGCGTCTCCTTAATCAATACGTCTCAGTGTGTAATTGTACATTTGAAATAATTTACTTCTACCATCAAAAGCCAGAGCTCACATTCAGTGAAAAGACAGACCATGCTTTTGTTTATATGTTTAGACTGCACTCTGAGAGTTTCAGTGCCAGTTTTATGCACGCATCCTGGCGATGTTTCCACAGTGTGCTGTGACTGGTCCGCCTCACATAGCACTTGCGCAGGCAGCCCGATTGAAGGTCAGGTGCCTGGTGGTGGCTGCATTTCTGCTTCTCTGGACCTGCACTCCCCTCACCCAGTTTCTAGCCTTGCTCCAGATCTACTAATCATTCGTTTTGGGCTTCAAATCGTCCCTGTGGCTACAGAGTCCCACTGTTCACAGTTAGAAGTCAGGATCACTGGAGACACGGATTAGCATCTGTGTACCCTTTCTGCTCCTGGAGGCCATGCAGACCCAGGTCTCTTGCCCCTCGCTCTTCCTGAGGAGACGTGCTCCTTGCAGACAGTACCTCCAGTCTTTTGGGGAGGGTGCGTGCATTGGATAAAGCCTTGAACTTCAGCTTTAGGGATCTATGATAAATCCCAGAAGTTGCAGAAAGTCTAACTCTTTGCTGGGAAATCTTTGACCAATGGGAGAAGAAGTCAGGGGCTGGAAGGAAGGCCCTCTCTGTTGACCAATGGGAAATGGAGACAGGTAAGAAGGTTCCTTCCCTATTGACCAATGGAAGGAGGAGGCAGGTGGGAAGGGGCCCTCTCTATTGACCAATGAGGAAAAGAGGCAGAGAATGAAAGGAAGTCCCTCTCTATTGATCAATGAGAGGAGACAAGTGGAAAGGTTTTTTTTTTCCCTCTATCCACCAATGGAAGGAGGAAGCAGGTGGGGAGGGACATTCCCTATTGACCAATGGGAGAAAGAGGCAGCGGCAGGAAGGAAGTCTTTTTTTTTATTGTTCCCTTCACTTTTTTGAATGTTTGCCTGCCTGCCTTCTTGCCTTCCTTTCTTTCATTTTTTTTAAATTTTATTTTAACATACTACAGGGCTGGTGACATCCACCTGCCTGAGAAACTGCACCTGTTCAGCAATGTTCAGGCTGTTTGGAGATGCCAGCGCAGTGGGCCAGGAAGATGACACTCTCTGCAGTTTGGCCTCCCACCCTCCTCTACTCACTTTCCTCTTCCCTCACTCTTGCTTCCCCGGGATTTCCCCTTTCTATGAAGACCTCACTTCTCCTCGACTACTTTCCAGGGACACTAAGCCAAGACAAGCATCTACTGTGCTGGAGTAGTGGGCAACAGACAAACAGGCCCACGAGCAGGGAGGCCTCTGCGGCCGTGAGGCCAGTGCTTGGCCAGGTCACAGAGCTCTCCGAGTTCATGCAGGCTGGCGTGTACCACAGTGAACACAGCGGGTAGCTTACTCTAAAGAACTCCTGAAAAACTAAGAGAAAAAAGGGAGGGTCGAATTTTGAGTATTTTTCCATTTTGACAACGATTTTCAGCATCAGTAATGGGATGATATAGCGAGATTTTAAATGGGTCTAAGAATAGCACACTAGGATCCTGAATTTCTTCCTACAAGAAGAGGGGCCACATGTCTCATTGTAGGATGGGGAGTCCCCTAGGGATATTTTTTTTTATTCAAATAGGAATTTTAGGAAAACTTTTCTCTAACTCAGCGGTCATTCAGCAAGCTGAGATGGAGCTCTCTGTGCCCTTTCCAGACTTCTCTAACACGCTCATCTGGTACAGAGGGTACACTGAATATAAGCACTTGGCATTATGTATGCATCTGGTGCTAGAATGGGCCTGTCAATCACAAGTACTGATAGCTGTCTTCTTGGTAGCCATCCTTTGTAGACAATGCAGCCAGGTAAGCAGGGATGCCTGTTGGATAGAGCCTTGGAGTTCCAAGGTCACCTTCGGCCCATTGTGAATGGAAAGGCTTTGCTTCCAGGACATTCCTGCTGGCCCAGGGAGAATGTGCCCTCGCTGGCTCAGCCGAACCAGGTTCTCACCCGTTAATGACATGTCAGAGCCTGCCGGACCTTCCTTCCCCCGTGCACGCTCAACATGAGTATTTGCAATCACAGAAATGTGTTGCCAAGGATGTTGGGCTGGGGGTGGGGAGACGGGAACCGTCGGTAGTCTCTCCACTGATGACAAAAATATGTCTTGCAGCGTAAGCCTGGAAACCATTCCAGACCTCGCTCAGTGGTACCCTGTCGTGATGCCACGGGCCCCAGGGCTCTCTCGATGCAGACGAGCCACCAGCGATGCGGGCGAGCTCTGAGCAGCAGTCCTTGCCTTGCCATCAGTGTGACTTTGTGCAGCCCCAACAAACCTGTAGGTAGAAATGGCTCCAGGGTAAGGTCTTAACCTTTCAGGTTGACATTAACTTGGAAGAAACTGCTCGTGTTAGAAATAATTACAGCTGGTAATGAAGACAATTAAGCATAAAAGAATCTTTACAACTCTGATACCATTTGTGCACTTAGAAAACGGCTCATATTTTTCCCTTCACAGATGTTACAATAATGGTGTCAACACTTTTATTTCTTTGTCCATAAGCTGAAAATTATGGCCGTTTCATAAATTGCTAAGGTGCTCAGAAGATGGAGGCCCAGCTGCAGAGCACATGAGCTCAGACTTCTGCCCGCGCCTTATGTTTCACAATGACCTCAGTTTCCTGTGCTGAATGGGAACCATGCAAGTGAGTACTTGTAAAACTGTTTTTGAAGAGTGAAGTTATGAAGAGGTGCTGCCGTGTCAAACATCTGCTCCATCCATTACTCTCCAGCCAGGGCCGGGGATGTACAGTAGGGGCAAGAAGCGTCAATAAATTAAGATTCTCTGAGCACATGCTCCAAGTGTGTGCCAATTCAAACTGGGGAGAGAGAGGGAGAGAAAGAGAGAGAGAGAGAGAGAGAGAGAGAGAGAGAGAGAGAGAGAGAGAGAGAGGAGGGAGAGGGAGAGGGAGGGATAGAGAAGGAGAGGGAGAGGAGAGAGAGGGAGGGAGGGAGGAGAGAGAGGAGAGAGAGAGGGAGAGGGAGAGGGAGAGGGAGAGGGAGAGGGAGAGGAGAGAGAGGAGAGAGAGAGATGAGGGAGAGGGAGAGGGAGGGATAGAGAAGGAGAGGGAGAGGGAGAGGAGAGAGAGGGAGGGAGGAGAGAGAGGAGAGAGAGAGAGGGAGAGGAGAGAGAGGAGAGAGAGAAAGAGAGGGGAGGAGAGAGGAGAAAGAAAGGAGAGAGAGGGAGAGAAAGAGAGGGAGAGAGGGAAAGAAAGAGGGAGAGAGGGAGAGGAGCAAGAGGGAGAGGGGGGAGAGGGAGAGGGAGGGATAGAGAAGGAGAGGGAGAGGGAGAGGGAGAGGAGAGAGAGGAAAGAGAGAGATGAGGGAGAGGGAGAGGGAGGGATAGAGAAGGAGAGGGAGAGGGAGAGGAGAGAGAGGGAGGGAGGAGAGAGAGGAGAGAGAGAGAGGGAGAGGGAGAGGAGAGAGAGGAGAGAGAGAAAGAGAGGGGAGGAGAGAGAGGAGAAAGAAAGGAGAGAGAGGGAGAGAAAGAGAGGGAGAGAGGGGAGAGGAGAGAGGAGAGAGAAAAAAAGAGAGGGAGAGAGGGAGAGAGAGATTGGAGAGAGAGGAGGAGAGAGGAGAGAGAGGGAGAGAAAGAGAGGGAGAAGGAGAGAGGGGAGATGAGAGAGAGCAGAGAGAGAAAAAGAGAGGGAGAGAGAGAGGGTGAGAGAGATTGGAGAGAGGGGGAGAGAGGAGAGAAAGAGAGAGGGAGAGAGAGAGAGGGAGAGAGAGGGAGAGAGAGAGAGGAGAGAGAGGAAGAAAGAGACAGAGAGAGAAAGAGGGAGAGAAGGGGAGAAAGAGACGGAGAGAGGGAGGGAGAGAAAGAGGGAGAAGAGAGGGAGAGGGAGGGGGGGAGAGAGAGGCTGAACAAGAAAAGAGACTTCAATAATAGTGCTATTCTTGTTTTCTTTATGTCGCTGGTGGATTTCTTGTCAAAGTATATCAATGCCTGGTGGCTGTCGGGTGCATGTCTCTCCAGGAGAGAATGAGGTCCCCATTCTTTAGAAGCCTCAGTCTACTTTGTTTTAATGACAAAGACTTCATCACAATCCTAGAAGGATGATAGCAAATAAAGTAAATAAAATGTCACTAGAGTTAAGTGGTAGTTAGCTATGACTGGCATAATATACGGATTGATCCTGTATCTGGAATTTGATGCTGGTACTTTCCTTAGGTGATGCCACTATACCAGGAATAAACTTGTTTTTTCCCCAAACTGAGGTCTATGTCAATTAATGAAAGGACAATATGAAATGTAACTATTAAGCTTTTAAAGTTTTTAAGTGTATTATTTCAGGTCGATGCTCCAAACAGGCAGTTTAGGTAGGGGGTGCCCCAGCCTGTTCCCACCCACAGCACACCTCACCAAGGCCAACCCAAAGCCAGCCATCCTGGCCAGATGACAGAGGCAGAAACTTGAGAATGGAATGCTCAGTAATCCCAACAGCCTTTCCCCTGTACGTCTTCTTCCCTCCACGTCATATCAGAGGCAGACCCTGTTGTCCATCAGCCCACAGCATCCCGAGTGCTGAGGCCAACTCCCTGAACGCACTAGGCAGGGTGTGGCCCAGTGGTAGGCCCTCTGTGGCAGGCTGTGTGTGCGGCTCAGAGCGGAGACGTGTGGCCTACAGGGGGATTCAGAGTATGTACTCCAGGAGCACGGTCAGGCTCCCTCCAGGACGGACATCGTGACCAGAAGGTCTCGCTACATCTATGGGGGCATGAACATTTCAGGATACTCCCAGCATGCCTGCCATTCGCAAACCATGACTGTTGGAAAAGTAACTACAAATCCCCCCAGGCCTGGGTGCTTGCCCTGTTTCTCCCATAAACAAATGATGGCAGAGCAACCAAGTCTGCTCACCTGAGTTTCTCTTACGTGTAAAATGAGCTGTGCAGTGCTAATTGACGAGGACTGAGTTAATTCAGTCTTTGCATCTCCTTTTGAGAAACCAAGCACTTAATCTTAGTACATGACAGGCTGATATGGGAGGATCACGGGTTTAAGGCCCACCTCAGCAATTTAGCAAGAACGTTAGCAACTCAATGAGAGCCTGTTTCAAAATACAAAAAATAAAATAAAATAAAGGGGCGATTGGTATAGTCAGGAGGTAAAATGTCCCTGGGCTCAATCCCACATACTAAAAAATTAATAAATAAAATATAAAAAAGAACTCAATTACTAATCTGAGAAGATAGATTATGCAATTTTTTTTCACAAGTGATAGCTCAGGGTAGGTTAAGGAGTAGATTTAACCTCTTGCCCTTTGAGATGACCACTGGTGACCTTCTTCTGGTTACCTCTGCCCTCCAGTTGTGGTCCTGGAGGCTGGCTTTATGAGTGAGAGGTTGTTTGATTTGCCACCAGATTATCCACAAAGCCATGATCAGTCTGCATGCCTTCCTTGCTTCTAATTGACTTGTTAAGAAAAGAGTGTTCAATAAATCTTTGTCTTCAAGGTCACTGTTCTTACCCACCATTCTCAAAGGAGGTTTGTTCATTCATGCAAACTTGGGTGTGAATTTCAACTCTGCCATTCACAAGCAGGTCAAGCAATGAGCCATGTCCCCATACCCCATAATCCTCATCTCTCCACTGAGGGGAGTTGTGTCTAGAGACTGTTAGAAGGATTGAATGAGACAGTGGGATGGCCCATCAGCACAGCGACTGGAACATAGGGGATCCTTTACAGCAGCGCCTGTGTTGATAATATTTGATACTGTCTCTGTATTCATCCCCGTAGATATATATATATATATATATATATATATATATATATATATATATATATATATAGAGAGAGAGAGAGAGAGAGAGAGATAAATTTTTTTGTATGTATTTATGTGTGATTGTGGATTGAACCCAGGCGATTTATACCTGCAAGCTACATTTCAGCCTTCTTTTCAAAATTTTTACTTTGAAACAGGGTCTTGCTATGTTGCTAAGAGTCTCACTATATTTCTGAGGTTGTCTTCAAACGTGCAATCCTACTATCTCAGTCTCCCAAGTATTGGGGTTTTATTTTTTTTTTATTTTAATTAATTTATTTTTTAAATTGGTGCATTGTAGTCATATATCAATCACATTGGAGTACAAGACTTGAGAGGATATACAAGCACACATCATCCAATTAGCCCTCCTCCAGCCCCCGTCCCATTCCCTCCCCCTCCCTCCATCCCACACTTCTTTGGTGATTTACTTTGATACATTTGTTTATGTACCTCCTGCATTTTAAAGAGGCTCCGTCCTCCAGTATTACATACCCTCTGGTTGATCACATTAGTTGCTTCACTATAGGGCCCTTTCTATAGCTCAACCTCTTCCTGTTGCCCTTTTCCTCCTAGTTATTGCTGATTAAGAGAAGCGTCTGATTTATATTTTCTGCGATATTTCTCTGTGCATGCTGCGTTGCAAGTACCAATCCCACTCTTGATGGTCCCAGTAGTGGCCTGGCTACTCAGTGGACTGATCCAGACCTCGCTGGCTCACGCAGCGGCCTTGCCTCATGGGAGGACCCAGTTCTGGTCTCGCTGGCCCCTGAACCGGTCAAACCCCTAAGCTGGCTTTGGTCCCGACCTTGGAGGCCGCAGGAGTGAACTTGCCTCACGCCAGGCTCCGATGCTGGCCATTGGCCCCTGCACCGGTCTAACCCCTTGGCAGGATTCCAATCCCGGCCTCGGAGGCCCCAACACTGGTAATGCCTCACGGCAGGCTCCGATGCCGGCCTCACTGGCCCCAGCACCGGCCTAACCCCTTGACAGGCTCTTATCCTGGCCTCAGAGGCCCCAGTACCGGCCTTGCCTCACGGCAGGCTCCGATGCCGGCCTCGCTGGCCCCAGCAGCGGCCTAACCCCTCGGCAGGCTCCGATCCCGGCCTCGGAGGCCCCAGCACTGGTCATGCCTCAAGGCAGGCTCCGATGCCGGCCTCGCTGGCCCCAGCACCGGCCTAGCCCCTTGGCAGGCTCTTATCCTGGCCTCGGAGGCCCCAGTACCGGCCTTGCCTCACGGCAGGCTCCGATGCCGGCCTCGCTGGCCCCAGCAGCGGCCTAACCCCTCGGCATGCTCCGATCCCGGCCTCGGAGGCCCCAGCACTGGTCATGCCTCACGGCAGGCTCCGCTGCCGGCCTCGTTGGCCCCAGCACCGGCCTAACCCCTCGGCAAGCTCTTATCCTGGCCTCGGAGGCCCCAGTACCGGCCTTGCCTCACGGCAGGCTCCGATGCCGGCCTCGCTGGCCCCAGCACCGGCCTAACCCCTCGGCAGGCTCTTATCCTGGCCTCGAGGCCCCAGTACCGGCCTTGCCTCAAGGCAGGCTCCGATGCCGGCCTCGCTGGCCCCAGCACCGGCCTAACCCCTCAGCAGGCTCTTATCCTGGCCTCGGAGGCCCCAGTACCGGCCCTGCCTCACGGCAGGCTCCGATGCCGGCCTCACTGGCCCCAGCAGCGGCCTACCCCCTCGGCAAGCTCTTATCCTGGCCTCGGAGGCCCCAGTACCGGCCTTGCCTCACGGCAGGCTCCGATGCCGGCCTCGCTGGCCCCAGCACCGGCCTAACCCCTCGGCAGGCTCTTATCCTGGCCTCGAGGCCCCAGTACCGGCCTTGCCTCAAGGCAGGCTCCGATGCCGGCCTCGCTGGCCCCAGCACCGGCCTAACCCCTCAGCAGGCTCTTATCCTGGCCTCGGAGGCCCCAGTACCGGCCCTGCCTCACGGCAGGCTCCGATGCCGGCCTCACTGGCCCCAGCAGCGGCCTAACCCCTCGGCAGGCTCCGATCCCGGCCTCAGAGGCCCCAGTACCGGCCTTGCCTCAAGGCAGGCTCCGATGCCGGCCTCGCTGGCCCCAGCAGCGGCCTAACCCCTCGGCAGGCTCCGATCCCGGCCTCGGAGGCCCCAGCACTGGTCATGCCTCAAGGCAGGCTCCGATGGCGGCCTCGCTGGCCCCAGCACCGGCCTAACCCCTCGGCAGGCTCTTGTCCTGGCCTCGGAGGCCCCAGTACCGGCCTTGCCTCAAGGCAGGCTCCGATGCCGGCCTCGCTGGCCCCAGCACCGGCCTAACCCCTCAGCAGGCTCTTATTCTGCCCTGGAGGCCCCAGCACTGGCCTAACCCCTCGGCAGGCTCTTATCCTGGTCTCGGAGGCCCAAGTACCGGCCTTGCCTCATGGCAGGCTCTGATGCCAGCCTCGCTGGCCCCAGCACCGGCCTAACCCCTCAGCAGGCTCCGGTCCCATCCTCGGGGGCCCCAACACTGGCCTTGCCTCACGGCAGGCTCCGATGCCGGCCTCGCTGGCCCCAGCACCGGCCTAACCCCTCAGCAGGCTCTTATTCTGCCCTGGAGGCCCCAGCACTGGCCTAACCCCTCGGCAGGCTCTTATCCTGGTCTCGGAGGCCCAAGTACCGGCCTTGCCTCATGGCAGGCTCTGATGCCAGCCTCGCTGGCCCCAGCACCGGCCTAACCCCTCAGCAGGCTCCGGTCCCATCCTCGGGGGCCCCAACACTGGCCTTGCCTCACGGCAGGCTCCGATGCCGGCCTCGCTGACCCCAGCACCGGCCTAACCCCTCAGCAAGTTCCGGACCCGACCTCGGAGGCCCTAGCACAAGCCTTGCATCATGGCAGGCTCCAATGCCGGCCTCGCTGGCCCCAGCATCGGTCTAACCCCTCTGCAGGTTCCAATCCCGGCCACGGAGGCCTCAGTAGTGGCCCTGCCTCACAGCAAGCTCCGATGTCGGCCACTGGCCCCGGCGCCCGCCTAACCCCTCAGCAGGTTCCGATCACAGTCTCTGTGGTTAGTATTTCAAAGGTTCCAGTTGTAATGTATCAGATCTCTGCCTCCCCCGAATATTGGCCACTGGCATTGCCACTGCCTCCACCGTTTCAAATCCTTCCCAGGCTCTTTTTCCACTCTGAATGTTGTCCAGTGTTCCTAAGCATGCGTGATGGTAGCATTCGACATTTGGTGTAATTTCTCCAAAAAAATAAAGTTGGTAAGATCCGGTTTCTGCTTCTCCTGAATACAAGTCTCTACCACCATCGCGAAGAACTCTTTCAGCACCGCATTTCTCCTTGGTCTCCGCTAAACTCTCTCCTTATATGTGATGTCTGAGATTCTTAACAATATAGAGAAATAGCAGTCCTCTTTCACGGCGAATTTTTCCATAAGTTCCAGTGCATTTAGATAAGTTTTGTCTGCATCTCCAGTGTCCTGGCATCCATAACGGCTTTCTTACCACCTCTCCGATATTTTTCTTTATCTTTTTCTGTTCTGGGCCCGGTTTCTCCAGGGGTCTGGCGTGCTACTCGCAGTTCTGCCTGGGGCCCAGAGTCCCGCAACCCGGGCCCCATCTGGCGTGCCCAGCCCGCGACCCCTGCCCAGAACCCAGCGTCTTACTGGGTCTGGTTTCTCCAGGGGTCTGGCGTGCTACACGCAGTTCGGCAGGGGCCCAGAGTCCCGCGACCCGGGCCCCATCTGGCGTGCCCAGCCCGCGACCCCTGCCCAGAACCCAGCGTCTTACTGGGTCCGGTTTCTCCAGGGGTCTGGCGTGCTACGCGCAGTTCGGCAGGGGCCCAGAGTCCCGCGACCCGGGCCCCATCTGGCGTGCCCAGCCCGCGACCCCCGCCCAGAACCCAGCGTCTTACTGGGTCTGGTTTCTCCAGGGGTCTGGCATGCTACGCGCAGTTCGGCAGGGGCCCAGAGTCCCGCAACCCGGGCCCCATTAGGCGTGCCCCGCCCACGACCCCCGCCCAGAACCCAGCGTCTTACTGGGCCTGGTTTCTCCAGGGGTCTGGCGTGCTACGCGCAGTTCGGCCCGGGGCCCAGGGTCCCGCGACCCAGGCCCCGGCTTTTGTGCGCCGCGCGCGACCCCTGCCCAGAACCCAGCGTCTTACTGGGCCTGGTTTCTCCAGGGATCTGGCGTGCTACTCGCAGTTCTGCCTGGGGCCCAGAGTCCCGCGACCCGGGCCCCATCTGGCGTGCCCAGCCCGCGACCCCAGCCCAGAACC
Organism: Muscardinus avellanarius; assembly: GCF_963383645.1. Taxonomy (NCBI): domain Eukaryota; kingdom Metazoa; phylum Chordata; class Mammalia; order Rodentia; family Gliridae; genus Muscardinus; species Muscardinus avellanarius. Next base: position 159,002,835 of record NC_137789.1, on the reverse strand, counting down.
CAGCGTCTTACTGGGCCTGGTTTCTCCAGGGGTCTGGCGTGCTACGCGCAGTTCGGCCGGGGCCCAGGGTCCCGCGACCCGGGCCCCGGCTTTTGTGCGCCGCGCGTGACCCCCGCCCAGAACCCAGCGTCTTACTGGGCCCAGTTTCTCCAGGGGCCTGGCGTGCTATGCGCAGTTCGGTCTGGGGCCCAGAGTCCCGCGACCCGGGCCCCATCTGGCGTGCCCAGCCCACGACCCCCGCCCAGAACCCAGCGTCTTACTGGGTCTGGTTTCTCCAGGGGTCTGGCATGCTACGCGCAGTTCGGCAGGGGCCCAGAGTCCCGCGACCCGGGCCACATTAGGCGTGCCCCGCCCACGACCCCCGCCCAGAACCCAGCGTCTTACTGGGCCTGGTTTCTCCAGGGGTCTGGCGTGCTACGCGCAGTTCGGCCCGGGGCCCAGGGTCCCGCGACCCAGGCCCCGGCTTTTGTGCGCCGCCAGTATTGGGGTTTTAGATGTGTGTCACCACATCCCAGCTAATGTCAGTATTTTAATCATGAGATAATAAAAGTTTTCTTGCCAGTTTCCAACTTTCTTTCTTCCATCTGTCTTTGTGTAATTATAGGTAAAACAATTTGCTTCAGATAGTTAAAAGATAAGTCTGAAGCCTTGTCAATTAGAACTGTGTGGTGCTCTGTCTGAGTCTTTCTGTGTGTGTGTGTGTGTGTGTGTGTGTGTGTGTGTTGCTGGGATTGAACCTGGGCTGTTCTTCCTCTTAACTGTACTCCCAGTCTTTCAGTTCTATTTCAATTTTTATTTTGAACCAGTTTCTCACCAGGTTGCAGAGGCTGGCCGTGAACCCCTCCTGCCTTAGCCTCCCAGGCTTTGGGATTACAGGCTTGTGCCACCATGCCTGGCTCTCCGTGTAAGTCTTTGTTATGTTTTATTATTAATTATTCCAAGGTGATTAACAACTGGTTCAGTCATTGCGTCTTGTTCTACAAGTAGTTACTGAAGTGCTGGTACATAGAGAAAAATCTACGAATGTAGCATTGTGTGAGGAACACTGGTTTAGTGAATGAGGAAATGGGCCAAGGTTCTCTAGGGTGATGAAGGCCCAGGAAAGAAAAAGAGCGCCCAGAAGTAGGATGTTTTTTTAATGTGGAACCTTATGCCTCTGCTGCAGCACATGCATACACACACACACACACACACACACACACACACACACAGTGCTCCCATTGGACTCTAAGTTTGTGGAAGGGCAGTATGAATGAATGAATACTTTTTGATAATATAGTAAAGTAGAATTCTCTAACCCTCCTTAAATCCTCCCTTTAATTTATCAATTTTTAGTTATGTATTTTGAAGCTTTGCCACTAGATTCACACATTTAGTAAAGTTATGTTTTCTTTTTTTGTGTGTGGGTCTGGGGATGGAACCCAGGGACATTTGACCTCCGAGCTACACCCCCGCCCTATTTTTTATTCTTTATTTTGAAACAGGGTCTCACTAAGTTGCATAGGGCCTCACTAAGTAGCTGAGGCTGTCAGCAAAACAGGATCCTCCCGTCTCAGCCTCCTGAATGCTGGGATCACAAGCGTGCGCCACCATGCCCAACAAGTTATGTCTTCTTGATGAAGTCACCTTTTTATTATTATATTTGCTTCTATTTTTCTCCCTGGTAATATTTCCTACCAATGTCATCTCTGTTTGATATTAATTTGGCTATATTTTGTCTTTTTTAAAAAAAATTCTCTATTTTGATAATTTTTTCATTTTTCTTTATTTTTATTTATATGTGCCTTATTTACAGTTTCTTGTTAGGTTTGGCTATTTGGTCCAATCTGACAGTCTCTGCCTTTTAATTGATGGGCATAAGCCCCTTATAGTTAATATAATTCTGAATGTATTTAGATTTAAATATACAATGTTGGTGTTTGTTTTACATTTATTTATTTATTATTTTATTTATTATTTTTCCTTTATTCTTATATTCTTTTGAATTTTTATGATTCAGGTTTATCTCTATAATTGGCCCATTAACTATTTTATTTTTATTTTTCTTACTGGCTGCTTCAGGATTTGCAAGATACTCCTTTTAACTTATCTAGTTAACTAACTAACTAGCATGGGCTAAAAACTTATTTTTTCCAAATAATTTTTCCAAATAATAGCATTTTTCCAAACATTATATGACACTGCAAGGATGATAGCTTTAAAGCAGTAACAGCCGTCCTCACTGTCCTATCCGTCCTCATTGTCCCATCCATCCTCACTGTCCTATCCATCCTCACTGTCCTATCCATCCTCACTGTCCTATCCATCCTCACACTATCCATCCTCACACTATCCATCCTCACACTATCCATCCTCACTCTCCTATCCATCCTCTCTCCTATCCATTCTCACTCTCCTATCCGTCCGCACTCTCCTATCCATCCTCACTCTCCTATCCATCCTCACTGTCCAATCCTTTGTGCTATTGTTCTATAATTTATTCTATGTATGCTTCAAACTCTCAATGCACTTTTACCATTTTTTACTTAGGCATTCAATTACCCTTCAAAGAAATTAAAAAACTTAAAAGTCAATTTATATTTCTTCTCATTTTACCATTCCCTAAACCTTCCCTGCCTGGAACCTAGTTTCCATCTGACCTCCCACTGCTTCTATCTAAGATAGAGAATTTTTAAAATTTTTTTTGTCATGAAGTTTTGACAATAAATTTTTTGAGCTTTTATTCACATGATAAGGTCTATTTTACCTTCTTTTTGAAAGATATTTTTGCTAGATATAAACTCAGTAGGGTTATCACCCTTTTTTATCAAAGTCATCATGCTAAATTGTGTGACTTTCAATGTGCATAAGAAATTTCCTGTAATACACACCTTTATTTTTTTGTATACAGTATTTCTTTTCTTTGGCTGCCTTTGACATTTGCTCCTTGACCTGCATGTATCAAACTGTGTGTGTGTGTGTGTGTGTGTGTGTGTGTGTGTGTGTGTGTGCATGTGATCCTTCTTAGAGTCCTTTTATCTTTTTGTTATTTGGGGTGTTTACATTTCATTAATTTTAGAAAATACTTGGTCATTATCTCTTCAAATATTTCTCCTGTCCCTTTCTTTTTTCGCTCTTTCTGGAATTATATTTACAAGTAGATTCGGCCGTCTGTGTGTTCTGTTATTATCCCCATACCTCCATTCCTTTTCATTTTTGTTTTCCAGTGAGATAATTTTTCTTGATTTAGTGTTAAACTCATCCTCTTCGGCCTTGCCTACTGCGCCAGTCTCACTGGGAAGAGCTCTCTATCTGTGATACCACGCGTTCTATTCTAGCCGTTGCAGTTGCATTTGCCTTCATTTTGTAGTCTCTGTCACCAGACCAAATTTTCCCATTTGCTTGTGCAGATGGTTTACCTTTCCACTGGATCCTTTTGACCTATGGCTTGTAATTATTTTGAAACTCTTCTTTGTTGGTTCCAACATCTGTATCACCTCTGGGTTTGCTTCTGCTGTCTTACTTTTGAAAGTTCCCTCTTCTCTCTCTCCCTTTTCCTCTCCTCTCCTCTCCTCTCCCCCTTCTGTGACAGTATTGAAAATTTTCTTTTGTATTAAGTTCCAAACTGTAAAATGCAGTCAGAGTCTGCATGCTCTGCAGCACTCAGGCAGGAAGGGGTGGCAGCTGGTACAATGCAGAATTCCCCTCTCTCTCTGCTCTTTGTTCTAATGATTAACTTATAGTGAGGATGTAAAGAAAATTAAGGCCTTTAGCCTTAAAAGCCTTAGAGACAATTGAAGCTTTTAGCCCTAAAACTACAGAGAGGCAATAAGTGTCTCTGCTTCCGTCCTCTCCTTTGTGACCTGGCCTGGGTCTAGGAAAGATGGATTTAGTGTGCTGCTTCAAAGTGCCCATAAGTGGATGAGCAACCGATACTGCCCAGTACAGTAGAGGTGGAAGCCAGGTGGATCGCTGACCCTTGCACTTAGTAAGTGCTCTGTTGGGAGGAGGCCAAAAGGTACCACCTGGCTAAAAAAAAAAAATAAGTTACTAGCCCATTACCTTGATAACGCTGATAAAAACATACCAATACAAAATTTATGTAAAGGCTAGTGATGGAGAGGGGGTCAGAGTTCCATTTTCAGGCTCTCTAGAATGCATGCCAGCACACTGGTTTTTCTTCTTTATTTCCTACTGATTTTGTAATAAAAAACTTGTTAAAGCTACACCAAGCTGCCTATTAGTTTTAATTTTCCTATTCAACAAATTTTAGTTGACTAGAGGAGAAGAGCCCGCAGCACCATTTACAACTGTAACATATGCCCCTTGCTTGTGTGTGTGTGTGTGTGTGTGTGTGTGTGTGTTTCATAATGTTCAATTAAAGAGAGGACAATAAATATAGAAGAACAGTAGATACTGAGAAAAAGAGTGGGCTCAGAGCAAGCCTTTTTCTCCCTTTGTGGGATCACTACTCTGAGACTCTGAGTGAGGCTGGTCCATCAGTTTCATGAGTGTCAAATTGTTGATCAGTGTCCCATAGATTCGAAGCTTCTCCAGGGCTGGGCTGTGGCTCTCTGCCTGGGCTGGCTGAGGACTCTCTGGTGTTGTTGCTCTGGCCCGAGGTTTGGACCGTCCTGGCCTCACACATACAGCGAGGTTCACTCTTTTAAGCTGTTCTTCCTGAATATAGACAGTCATCACTCATCCGTGACTTAAGGTTTGAGGTGTTTTTCTCAGCTCTTCAGGCCCGAGGGCTGGCAGAGCCTTGGCTGGAGCCTGGAAGCTGTATACTTAGAAGACAATTCTGCTTCAATTGTCCCATGGTCCTGTGGATGACCTTCTTGTGACCCTTGTGTCACTATATCTGCCTTATTAGGGTCCTCCTGGAAAGAATAGGATTTTAAAAAAATGGAGTCAAGGCAGATATATCATAAAGAAGGAGTTTTTCAATAGTCTTTTTAAAATTTAAAACATTTCAAATTCATATTAAAATTATTTTCTATTTTATTTTATTTTTTTGGTTATGGGTGATGGTGGTGGTTGTACTGACTTGGCTAACTACTGTAGTGGAACAAATCTTTGGCTTAGCTTTTGGGCAGAACAGATAATTGTCATAAAACTCTGTTAATATACCGAAGAAATAATATGTTTGCTTAACAAAAACATGGTAGTTTTCAATGATGATATTATCCCAGAAAATAGATGAGTAATGGCATTACACAATAGTTGTTGGGTAATTATTTGCAGATAATTCATATTTCCATCTCAGCAAGACATTACTATGCTTGGAAAAATGTTGGACTCTCTATACTTACTCTTTGTGTAAATTTTGTACTTTCTGCCCAGTGCATTATTTTACATCAACAAGATGGATATGTTTAATGATAGAAACTCCAACAATGAGTAGACTGGGAGAAGTTTTTTTGGTTTTCGTTATAAATTGGTGAAATAATCTCGCCACATACCCATGTACTGAAATTGTTAATGGAATTTAGCTGTATCTAGTTTGTTTTCTAGCAGCAAGATGCTTTTCGGAGATTTGGAAGAAGTTGGGTCTGGGTTAATGTGTGTATATATAAAGATTCAAATGGATAGATTGTATAAGTGAATACTGTTTTCTCAGTGTGTGTAAAATATGTAAATATTTGATGCATGTCAACATTTTCATGGTGAAGCTATTAAAGAGCTGACTAGAAGGCATTGGCGGCAATGACAACAAGGATGTCTAATCTGGTCTGGAGCAGAGCCAGTGTAGAGTGTGCGAGCCCACTGTACAGCGGAATGGGAACTTTCCTCGGGCCTCTACCTCCCTAGTCTAGGTGAGTGAGCCCTCTGTCCCCCAGGCCCCACCAGGACCCTGGAGGTGTCTTATGATACCATTGCCTTCCTTTCTTCCTCCACAGCGGCAATACCAGCCAATCCCCACTCCTTTTCCTTTTTTCTTGCCATCTCTGTGCTCTCCCGCCCCTCAGTCCAGCCTTGCTGGTCCCTATCTGGACTATCTCACTCCCTTCTGATTGGTCTGCCTTACTCTCACATTCCTCCACATCTTTTTCCATTAGCTACCCACACGATCTTTCACAACTTTGAATCCCATTACCCTATGGTATTACCCTCTGTTTACAAGATGGGGTCCAAAGACCTTCTACTGGCATAGATGCACTCCGTAACCTGGCCCTGGACCCTGCCCCAGCCTTCACCATCCTGGCTCTCAGTCCACCGCCTGCTGCTGAGATGCCTGCATCTTTCCTGAGGCCTCTGAGCTGCTCTACCAATCTCCTCGGCCTTGTGAATTCCTGCTATTTTCACTGATGCTTCTTCTGAAAAACCCTTCCCTCTGTCTCTTTCCTTCTCTACCCTGAAGATTCTCTTCTGTGAGCCACCAAGGTAATCAGCAAATGCTCACCTTTATGGAAGACTTGTGACAGTCTTTGCATTTATTTGTTTGATGTCTGTCATTCCCTCCTGGTATGCACAGAACCCTTTGCACAGCATGGGTGAGCGGGGTTGGGCAGGGGTTTGCATCTGACTGCATTTCACATTCCCACCTTTGTACAAGTCCCACCAGCACGCAGGCACAGGCCAACCAGTGAATGCTAATTGAACGTGCAAGGCCTGACAAAAGGAGCACCTCTGAGATCCCCACGTGAGCCTTTGGAAGGCCGAGCGCTGGCGTTTTGGAAAGGCTGGGTGAGTTGAGAAGTGGCTATGGCATTTGTAAGCGGTGCCGGGCCAGGCTGAAGCGGGCCAGCACGATTTGCAGATCCTTGGAGCAGAATGCATCACGGCCGTCCAGGTGCTTTCCGCCTTCCTTTATGGAATGTCATCTCTGGATCATCTCTGTTTTCCCAAGACTTTCAGCTCTTCATGACCTGCTCAGAAATATCTCCCTCCAGCCCCAGTCCTGACTCACAATTATTCCTGTATTTCCAGCAGCCTCTTAGACGATTCAACTAAGAACACCCCAAACTGAAATTTCTCTTCCCTTTTACTCCCTGACCCTGGCAGTGTAACCATGGTTTTGGCCTCTGGGTCGATGCCATCACTATAAATTTTCCGACATCATCTATACCTTTCAGACATCTTTGACTCATTCCTCTGCGCCCTTCTTTATCACTGAGTGGTGCCGAGTCACACCCATTCATCTGGGAAGCCTTTCAGATCTGCCCTCTATGCTTGGAGGATCTGAGCAGGGAACCCGGCCCACACATCTCAGGTGTCCTCTTGTCTTCCATGGCATCGTGCAAGGTGGGCAAACTCCACGCTCCTGTCATGGAGACCGTGGCCCTTCCCACAGTGGTCCCGTTGGGTTTGTTTCTACACCTCTGCACAGCAGGCCCTAAGCAGAGCATCCTCACACCCTTCCCTTCTCCCAAGCCAACAACATTCTCTGCACTTGCTGTACAGTGTTCTGTTCCTGGGACACTTTCTTCTCATTTCTCCACCTTGAACACTCTGACCTAGTATTTAATATCCTGTCATAATAGCCCTCTCCCACCTGACACCATCTCTGACTTCCCAACTGTAGTCAGAGCTTTCCCGCTTTTGGTGCCAGGTAATCTGAGTGTATGCCTCATGGCAAATTTATCACACATGATTGCAAGATTTCCCCTGGCCCGGGAGGTGCCTGGAGACAGGGGCTGTGTCTTGCTCACCTGGGTCCTTTCTGTGCCTTGCACAAAGCCTGGAAATCACGGGTACTCAAATATCTGAACTCATGTGCGGATTAGAAAGATCGGAGGCCCTGGTGTTGGCAGTTGCAGATAGAAATAGGGGCTGTGGGTTAGGAAGAGAAAGCGCGGGGCCAGATGAGCAGAAATTGCATTGTGGTGTTTATTTGTTTTTGATAATAAAACTTTGGGAGAAAGGGTAAAAAAAAACATGGTTTTTAACTTCAACTTTTTTATTTTATTTTATATTTTTTAGTATTTCTCTTCCTGTGAAAGGAGCCAGAGTATGTTTAGATGGGTCTAAAGTTTCCTGTTAAAGTTTATGATTCTAAGGCAAATCAAGACGGTTTGTGCACCGCATGCATTGCTTTTTTTTTTTTTCTTTCCTGGCGTACAGCTTAACAATTACACCCTGGGAGTCCTCAAGGACCCTCGCAGTTCCAAGATTCTGTGAAATCCTCTCAAGTAAGTCTTTGAAATGGAGAAGTCTGAGACAAGATGTCGCTTTTCAAGGAATCCATGCTAGTGCACACCGTGTACATTATTACCTGGACTGCTCACCACAGGCCTGTCACTGCCTGATAAACTCCATCACAGGACCAGGACCAGGTGGGAAGAAGCCGAGGGTCGAAGGAGGCAGGCGGCGGGGCCCTAAATCCAAGTCGACAGCAGAAGAAAGATCTGAAAAGAAGGTACATTCTAACGTGTCATTTCTTTTGTGCTTGGAAGAAACAAAAGCCTTACAGAGAAGAGGCTGGATTGGCAGTGAGGCCTGGCTTCCTCCTCGCTCTCCTGTGACCTGCTGCTTTGCTTTATTTTTGGGCAAACAAATCACTTAAAGGTGCTGAATTGAGGTTTCAACTTGCCTTTGCTTTCCCCTCTCCTTGTTTAAGCTGCCATTTCTATTTTTTCTTCTTTTTTTCTTTCATTTCTTTCTTTCTTTCTTTCTTTCTTCCTTCTTTTTTTTTTTTTTTTTTTTTTTTTTTTTTTGCGGTACTGGGAATGGAACCCAGGGGCATTCTACCTCCGAGCTACATCCCCAGCCCTATTTTTTAAGTCTTTTAATTTTGAAACGGTCTCATTGAGTTGTGAAGGGCCTCACTAACTAGCTGAGGCTGTCCACAAACTGCGATCTTTGGGTCTCAGGCTCCTGAATGCTGGGATTACAAGTATGCACTACCATGCCCGACTTTCTCACCGCCATTTCTCTCATGGTCTCTTTCCTGAAAAAGGAGGAGTCTTCTGTGCCCGGTGCTTACCTAGGCAGCCTCCGTTGGTCTCAGTCTCTCTTCTGTCCTTCTGTCTGCCCCATCCCCTTCCCTTCCCTCCATCTCCTCCTCTTCTCTTTTCTCCCTGATGTGATGTCTCTGAGTGTGTCTGGCTTCAGCTGTACTCCCCTTGAAGCAAAGGAAAATGTGGGGTCAGTTGGGGAAGATAATCCCAGTGCTCTTCAGAAGGCCATATTTTGTTCCAGCAGCTTTGCAGGATCTGAGATGGTGCAAAGCTTCACTGGTTTGCTTGCTTGGAGTATCAAATTTGTACTTTTCTCCTGGCCGTTCTTCATGGTGAGACATTCGAGATCCGCGGGCAGACCCAGCTAACTAAGCTGGAAGTTTAGGGCACTACATGGCTGCTGACTCCAGTCAGGGCCCAGCCTATCTAATTTGCTCATTTGCTCAACTTGACCCAAGTGAATTTTTGTATAAACAACATTTATGAAGAAGCCTTTGAATCATTCCATTAAGTGAAATGCCCGGTTTTTATTTCCTGTTTTATTGCATTTTCTGAACACTGTATTTCTGTCGCATTGAATGCTTTGTTCCCAGGCCCTGTGGAAAGTGCTGATGGTTGAGCCTCAAAAGAATAGAAGGGTTAGTTCATAAACGAATAAAAAGCCAGCGGCATGTATCCAAAGTTTGTTTAACTACCCTAACCTCATGGGCCTGTAAAAATTCAACTGAAAACCATTGAGAAGAGATGTTCCCGGGAGATTCCTTGGCAGTTTCTGCTTCCGCTTGGATACAAAATACCATGAGAGTATCTCTTTTTTTTTTTTTTTTTTTTTGTCCTTGCAACATTTCAACACTCCCAGTTTTGTTTGCAGATGGAGAAGAGCAGAGGGGGAGAAAAGGAATGAGAGAAAAACAGGGTTGAACTTTTCTTAACCTAGAAGTTATTGCAGCTTTTACATGAAATTTCGGGCCAGAACTTCCTCGGTTGAGGCCAATTGCCTAGGAAACCACCCAGCAACAGTGCCTGTTTCCCAAGGCTTCTGGTGGAAGGTGGCCATCTCCAGGCAAGTCCAGCAACCCGATGCTGGGGTTCAGGCTCTGGCCATACTGCGCCCTCAGTTAGCCTTCTCCTTCACCAGAGCAGAAGCCACATCAGTTACCCAGCCGGGCTGGTGCCCATTGTGTGTGCCACGTGGTCCTTTGGAAGGAGATGCCTGGGCAGCTCTGCTGCAGAAGTAGCCACAGTGCTCAATTCTCCGAGGAGGCCAAGTGGATTAGTGGTTGCTGAGGGCTGGGGTAGGGAGAGGAGAAAGGGCTGGGGGGAATGAGCGGCCATCCTAAAGACTGGAATTTTGTTCTCGAGGTTAAGAAAATGCTTTAAAATCAGTCTGGGTGGTGCTTGCACAAGTCTGAACATAAAAAAAAAAAAAAAGACCTGAGCTGAGATGTACCATTTAAAAAATATATTGGAATGTGAATTACATCTCAAGCTATTCTGCTGCAAACAAAAAAATAAAAAACAGGAAAAGAAGAAGAAAAGAAAAAATAAGCCATCTCCATGCCTTTCGGTACCTGGACCTCTGCATGGTGAATCTGCAGCTCCTCCCCTGAGGGCTGGAGTTCCCTCCCCACCTTGGCCTTCCCTGACTCAGAGAAAGTGCGGGAGCGAGCTCACGCTGATCCTGAGCCTTGGTTCTCGCGAGGCCTTGAGCGCTCCTGCTATCGCTTGCACTTCATTGTCTTCACAGGCAAACTGGCCCCGTCTAGCCCACCGGAAGATGAGTGTTGTGAGACAGTACTGGGCCTTTCTGGCTGAGGCCAACCCTCCTGACTGCCAGCTGCCTGCAGCAAGCCCAGCTGAATCAAGCCCAGCCCAGAGCCACGGAGCCACTTGTCTAATCCAGAGACCCTGGAGAAATCCAAGTGGGTTGTTCTTTAGTGCCTAGCGCAGGGTCTTTTTGTTCTGAGGCAATACCTGACCAATACATCTGTAGATCTCTATGAGATTCTAAGAGCTTGGAGGATATGTGCTCAGCTGCCTCGGCTATTCACAAGGCCAAGGACTCCACCAGCCTCTCAGCCTCTGACCAGGGTTTTTCCTGACTTTGATTTTTTCTGAGGTACTGATGAAACTCAGAGCTGGTCAGGTCAGAGCCAGTGATCACTAGACCCTTATCCTCAGATAGCATCTGTCTACACTGCCGTTCAAGAACCTTCCTGAATATAGCGGCCTAGGGGATGCACCCTGCCTTCCCTGTTAGCCCGAGGGGCCCTGAGGCCACTTGGTCACATGCGTAGGGTCAGCTGTTGTCTGTCACGCGTGGCTCATGAAATCCTGGTGTGTGTGGCGTAGCTCGCTCTTGGGTGCTGGGGGAAACAAGCTTAGGTCCGCGTCAGCTGGGTTTGTGACAATCCATCCATCTCCCCTGAGAGGTGGAAGGCTACTGGGCAAAGTTTGAAGAAGCCCTCCTCTGAAGGGGCCTGCATGCTGTCAGGATTTGGGCTTCAGGATGGAGTCCGGCGTCTGCCAGAGAGATCAGAGCTCACCTCACTGGGCAGCTGGGAGCTAAGTGATTTTGAAATTTTCAGGCTTCAACAGGAGTGAAGCACAGTCGCCCTCGCCCCCTGTATTTGCTGGTATGAAGCATATTTGAAAAAAGTTTGCGTTTGTTGACATGCGCTGCATAGTGAGACCTATGGTGGTTGACTGTGTCCTCTACATACGTAGAACTTTGGTTCTTATATTTCAATCTAGTTAGCAACTGTCTTTTGTGCAGTATGGGGGATTGAACTCAGGGGCATTCTACCTCCAAGCTACACCCCCAGCCCTTTATTTTCTTCTTTTTATTTTGAAACAGGCTCTCACTAAGTTGCAGCGGGCCTCACTAAGTGGCTGAGGCTGGCTGCAAACCCAGATCCGCCTGTCTTGGCCTCCCAAGTACTGGGATTACAGGTGTGCACCACCACGCTTGGCTCAGTATAACAACTCTTCACACAGCATTTGCGTTGCACTAGGTATCTAACCTTAGAAGTAACCTAGAAAGGACTTAAAGTACAGGAGAGCGTGCAAAGTGCATATGCAAAGACCCTAAAAAGGACTTGTCCTTGGGTTTAGTATGCCCGGGTTGCTGGAGGCAGTCCTCCTGATGAGGAGGGGTAACTGCAGATAAAGCTGCACATCCGAGGATGAGCAAGGCCTCGAAACATGAGCTGCCCACCTCGGCGCCGCCCGGCAGAGCCTTCTGCCACGATGGTGTGCTGCCCAGCATGGGGAAGTAGGCTAACATGGTGGAGAAACTAGAATTTGAATTGTATTTACTAGTAACTAATTTGAATTTAAGCCGAAATAGCCACCAATGACCTATGACAGCATAGTTAAGGGTACAGCTGGATGGGATATGTAGGTGCACGTCATTCTATGGTTGCAACAACATTGGGGGCATTTTTTCCAGATGTCAGGATTAACTTCTGTGCCCCAATTATTCGTGTTTATTGTATCCGTCAGAGGTCAGCTCCCTCCCATTTAGGGAGAAACAGCACCCACGTGTCCAACAAATCTACCTCTTCATTCAGTTCCTACTGGGTGCAAGGTGCTCTGCTTTGCAAAACAATTAAAACCAGAGAAAACAATCCTGATATTTCTCTGACTGAGCCCAGCTGTGTACCACTTAAAAAAAAATGCAAGAGTGACTTTAATAAAGCTTTTCATAAAATTGTTTACATTTAAAATTGTGAGTCTCCAACAATAAGTCAATCCCGTGCTTTAGAAAAGGTTCTTCTTAATTCTATGGACCAGCGACTTTGATTTCTGTTGTCAATGAAGATGAGGTAATTGTGGCTTAATAAGAGAAATTATTAAAGGGTTTACGAGCTTTCATTTGTAAAGCCCAGGGAGAAAAGGTCAATAAGGATCCCCCCAACAAATCCCTGAAGTATTTGAATTTAAAATGAATCTCATTCTACAAGGAAAAATGTAAAATCAGAAAGACAGAAACCAACTCCCCTCAAAAAAGGGAAAAAAAAACCCTTAATTTATGTTGACTTCATTATTCTCTAGATTAAAAGCAACTCAACATAAAATGAGGACTTTGAGTTCAAACTTTTAAGGAATTCACATATTTGCATCAATTTTTAAAAGGTTTTATAACTAATGAACTTGGATTTCTTTTGGCATGGCATAAAATCCATCCGTACAGTTTTTAATTAAGAATGCAGCCTGTGCAATTAAAATTAAGGGTAGGGACTTCATCTGATGTCCTAAGAGAACCCCAGTCGAAAAAATTATGGTAATGCTGTGTGTCCTAAAACCTTCTCTGAGTGTCATGAACACGTGGCGAGGAATTAGCCCTGCTGCACAGTGAGGATTTGTGTAAAGTTGATAATTAGGAACATTTAATTTTGATGTGTTAGGGCCTTGTTTACCACTGATCCCCCTGGCATTGGCTGTGAGCTTGGGAACCAGCGGTAGGATCATCTAAAATTGAGTTCAGAAAGTGGAGACTGGGTCAAGCTCACAACCCATAATGCAAATAATGCAGTTTCTTCACAGACAGGGGAATTCCTAATGTGGATTTTAATATTTAAAGTTGCCAGTGCCATTATTGAGAATATTAAGATGCTTTCATGTCCAACTGATTAAAATTACATTTGGAATAATGAATGACATGCAATGTACAAATACCCACCCGCCACCACTTTTCTTCTGTTTTAGAAGTATGACAAGCACCAACAACTGGACAGAAAGTTTTCTGGGGTATTCTCCGGGGACACGCGGAGCTGGGGGCAGAAGCCCAGGGTCAGCATGTTCTGTGAGATGCATGTTGTGTGAGATGGTCTCCTAGGAACCCAGAAAAAACTTCCCACCCTTATAAAATTAAAAGGATGTTGGACTCCTTGAGAAATGCTCTGTCCATCCTCCTCCTCTTAGCCGGGAAACTGAGATGCAAGTTAAAATAGGACTTTAGCCAGCCGTAGTGGGGCACACCTGTAGTCCCAGTACTTGGGAGGCTGAGACAGGAGGAGCACAGGTTCAAGGATGGCCTCAGCAGTGTAGCAGGACTCTGAGCAACCTAGGGAGACCTTTTTTTTTTTTTTTTTTTCGGTACTGGGGATAGAACACAGGGGCATTCTACCTCGGAGCTACATCCCTAGCCCTGTTTTTTGTTTATTCTTTATTTTGTAACAAGGTCTTACTAAGTTGCAGAAGGCCTCACTAAGTAGCTGAGGCTGTCAGAGAACTGGGATCCTCTTGTCTCAGGCTTCCAAATGCTGGGATTACAAGCATGCGCCACCACACCCGGCTGACCCTTTTTCAAAATAAACAAAGAAACAAAACAAACAAACAACAACAACAACAAAAAGGAGGGTCTGGGATGTATCTTGGAGATAGAATGCCCCAGAGTTCAAGCTCCTGAATGAAGAAAAAATAGGTCTTTATATTTGGCAGAGTGAATTGCTCAGGTTGAGCGCTTCGGAGCTCTGTTCATCTCCTTAACCACGTAGGGCAAAGTTCCAGAGGGACAGCATGTGCTTGCCAAAGCTGCACCAGGTCCTTATCAAAACCATCTCCATTCCATGCGCCCAGGGCAAAGTTCGCACACCAAGAGCTGCTTCTGGCTTTGATACTCAGAGCAAAGGAGGTCTCATCCTCCCCAGGTAATCTTCATGGTGGGGAAGGGCCCCCCTCGACGTGCTGGCAGTTCCAAAACCTTCCCAAGTGCCACATAAACAGTTAAGCGCCATCCCTTATTTCCCAGCCAAAATGCCAGGGAAAGTGCGCAGGTACCTCCCCTGCACCCATCCTGCTCAGCAGAGGAGCAGAGGGCTTGCGCTCCCCTGGAACCGAGGTCTAGGTCATCTTGAAGCAGTCTCCCACCGACCTCCAACAGCCCATCAGCCTCTCCTCCACAACAGCCATTTTCTTAAAACGAACATCTAATCGATTTTGTCTTCTTTCAAACAACTTGAGCTTTACAGAAACAATGAATGGTTGGCAAGAATAAAGAGCCCTCGTAGGCTCCCTCACCCCCAGCCCTCTGTGCCACAAAGCCCCCTGTCACTGACATCCAGCATCAGCAGGGGCTTCTTCTGTAACCGATGAAGGAATACTGGCACACCATTCTCATCCAAGTCCACAGTTACACTGGAGCTCTCCCTTCCTGATGTGCAGTCTCCAGGTTTTGACAGCCACAGAGTGACGTGTATTCACCATCGCAGCATCAGACAGTTTCCCTACCCTAAAAATCCCGTGTTCCACCTCTACATCCATTCCTTCTTCTAAAAACAGGGATGGGATCATGCTATTCCTGTTGACAATTATTAAATTCAAAGGACTCCCCAACATCTCCCCCACCATACACCAGCCTATCAATCCTCTCTACCCCTGCTTTGACTGCAGGAGTGATTAAGTAAAGCCCAGACCTCTAGAACCGTCCACAGTCTGTCTGGTCTCTGCCTATCTGTCTGGCCCCATCAATCTACACATACTGGCTAGTAACACAGCAGCCTGCGGCAGGGCGTGGCTTCACGCTCCCACACGCCTGGGGTGGAGCCCGCCTCCTCCACCCTCTTCCAAGGCCAAGGGCACGCTCAGAAAACATTTGCTATAAGAATAGCAAAGGTATTCTAATCGTGTGAATAGTGTAAATATATTTTTCACTTATGTAACGTGTTTTTCCTAAGTACCAGGACATTAGCACCCAAGTTTTAAGATGTTCTTTGCGTTGGAAATGTTATCTCCCCATCAATACAATAATAGAAATAAAATTCTATACATTTATAGGTTACTTTACAGGAGAGTCTCACCACATTAAGTGCCTCCCGAGAAAGTACTAGGACGCTCCTTTGACATTCACTGACAAGCACTGACTTTTGTTGTGAAGGTATTTGCAAAGTATTATGATAAAAGATATGCAAGAGAGCCTTTTGTTTAGGTTCATATTATTAGATTAGGAATGATTTCTCATGATAATTTCCTTTTGGTGTCTCTGCTATGAATTGCTATTTTTATGTGTAAACTACTATTTGGAAATTATGACCTTTCGACTATCCTTTCTGAGCGTGTGTGTGTGTGTGTGTGTGTGCACGCGCACACGCGTGCGTGCTGGGGACTGAATGCTCTACCACTGAACTACACCGTCTGCTACATTTTTGAACTCTATTTAATTGTCCCCTTGTCAGGCTCAGGTCCCCAACACTGTGCTGACTTGCTCAACTGTCCTTGAGACCATGAAGACAATGTTGAGAACTTGTTGCCCCTGAGGTGGTGAGTAAGACTTGGTTGTTTAACAGAAGTGGAGGTTTCATCCCAGGCTTTTCTGATTCTCCTCTAACAATCACATGTAAAATGACTTGCTTTTTCTTGTTAATTTGCTACTGGGGTATCACGTTTATTGAAGTTCACATTTTTGCCTCCTTAGAGAAAGTGCAGGTGGCCATTTCCGAAGTTTCCATCTGCACTTATAAAGTGGGGATTCTCTGTGCTGGATGGTTTGAAAAGTGTCACCTATAATCTGTCTTTGCTGTAAGACTATTTTGAACCTTAAATTTTGACTTAAAATTCACTGCATTGGGTGATCACAGGTTCATATTTTATTAATAAACATTTTTATTAACATATTGGTAATATTTTCTGGAAAGGCATACATTTCACCTAACTTTGCAAATTAATTGACATTAAGAGAATTTGAGTCTGTAATTTGCTATTTTCATTCTCAATATTTTTCTATCTTTATACTTTTATTTTCATTTTTCTCCAGTTTATACTTATGAGTTTCTTGTTTATTCTGCTTAGTCTTTTTTGAAGAATCATCTTTAGAATTCTGTGTTTATTTCAGTCACTTTTTCTCTGAGATTACCATTTCTTTTTTCATTTTTTTATGTATTTCAATCTTTCTTTAGATATATTTACTCAAGACTATAAATTTATCTCCCATTACCACTTTTGATCCATTCTATAGTATTCATAGGAATTCATGTCACATTCCCGCATCATTACAAATATTTTATAACTTTCTACAGTATGATTTTCTCTTTAAACTCTGGATTATTTAGTAATTGTTTTAGTTCTCAAACTGTGTATTATTGTTATTTTTTAATTAAATTGATTTAAATATTTTTAGATTATTCTTGTTATATTCGATAAGGTGTTTATAAGTTGAGGGTTTTTTTTTTTTGTTTTTGTTTTTTTGGTTTTTTTGGTAAGTCCTGGGGATTGAACCCAGGGGCATTCTACCTTTGAGCTATATCCCCAGAACTTTTGATTTGATTTTTTTATTTTGAAACAGAGTTTTGCTAGGTAGCCAAGAGTCTCCCTGTGTTGCTGAGGCTGTCCTTGAATCTGTGATTTTTCTGTCTCAGCTTCCCAAGAACTGAGATTACAGGCATATACTGCCATACCTGGCTAAGGTCTGTCTTTTAAGCTCAACTTTTACTTTTTATATTTTCTATGTATTTTTAGCAATATAAATTCCAGTTAGTATTTCTGTATTTTCATCTATTTTTTGAAAACATTTTTATTCATTCTTTTAAAGTCTTCTTATAAGAAACATACAGTTTTTAATGCACCTGTTTTTCTGTTCTTAAAATAGAAATTTCCTCTTAAAATATAAATTCCCTACTATATTCTTTGTAATATAGACACATTTGGGATGGCTCCCTTACTCCCTAGGTCCTATTCACCAACACGTATCTGTGTATTTTTCTTTTTGTTTTTCTGTGAGATATTTAAAATCTTTTTCTGTACCCTCTTTTATTTTGCTGGTCTGGATTTAGATTATATTTCTTATTTCTATTTCTGTGGTTACCTACAATGTTTTAAATGTTGTTTTTAAAATGATGCAAGTGTCTGTGTTAGATAACTCATTTTTCCTTTCTAGCTTCTGAGCTAGATGAGGGCAGCACCTTACTTCCTCCTCCAGTCCTCTTCCTTATTATTATTTTCTGAAGTTGGAGTCGCTGTACAAAACACAAAGGTTGATTATTATTTCTCATTGTCGATAATTAACTAAGCCTGCCAATGTATTTCATCAGCACTGCACCCACTGCTTCTTTCTGGGCTGACTTCTCTTCTCTCTGTCGTCAGATTTTTAGCAGTTCTTCAGTGAGGTTCTTTGGAAAATATTTCCTATTCCTTTTAACTTTTTAATTACTTTTCTCTTTTTCTTGTTTTATTCTTCCATTCCAGAGTACTCTTTAGCTGGGCACAGGACTCCAGACCTCAGGACACTGGGGACACCCTCCACTGTGTCTGGCTCTTGAGATGTCTTTGTTCGTTGGACTGTCTTCTCTTGCTGAATACTCTTTCAGAATAAAAACCCTCTGGCAGCCTTTCAGGTATTTTTGAGACCCCTGATGGTCCGCATCTCTCCTATAATGCAGTATTTACTGGAGTCTTGGAGTCGCTCCAACTGCACTATAAGTCTCACGATTCATAAGTTTCTTTAATTTTAGATAATTATTGGCCATTATATCCTCAGATAAAGATTGTCCACAATCCCCTCTATTCTTTGCTTTTAGAATTTCCAGTAATGGCCATATTTGGAGATTTCAACATATTCTATGTCTTTTTTTTTTTTTTTGGTGGTACTGGGGTTCCTGGAAGCCCTTCTACCTCTGGGCTACACTCTCAGACCTATTTTTACATTTTTATTTGGAAACAGGGTCTCCTAAGCCAGCGCTCGTGGCTGGCTTCGAACCTGCGCGATCCTCCTGTCTCTGCTTCCCAAGCGCAGGGATTACAAGCGTGCGCCACCACGCCCGGCTATTCTATGTCTTTTTGAGGAGTTTTTCCCCCACATTTCCCCCTCTATTTCTTTGTGTGGTACACGCTGAAGTTCCCCATACTATTTCATGCTTCCCTTTTCTCTCCATGTTCAGCTGAAGGTGTTCTAGGCATTTTCAACACTTCCCATCACGCCGTTGTCTAATCCACCCTTTTTCCCAGAATGCTTAGTCCTATTTAAATTTTACATTACATAATTTCTTGTCCTTTAAATTAGGTGGTAAGCCAGGCGTGGTAGTGCACACCTATAATCTCAGTGCTTGGGAGGCTGAGACAGGAGGATCACAGGTTAGAGGACAGCCTAGAGACAGCCTCAGCAAGCAGTGAAACTTATCAACTGAGTGAGACCCTGTTTCAAAATAAAAAATGAAAAATTGGTTTGGAGGTTGAAGGCCTCTGGGTTCAGTCCACAGCACCACAAACAAACAAAAACAAAAGCAAGAGAAAACAAAACAAAAAAACAAGTGCTATTTTTTCTCTCCCACCCTTGACAACTTTCAGAACACCATCACTGTGATTTCACCTCAAGCAAACGCATCCTCAGGGTGGGCCGGAGCTGGGACCCTGCCTGGCTCTTGGGCTGTGTGCTTCCCCTGTTCCTGGCCCTGAGATAGGCAAGAGACAGGTCTCCACGCTGCTTACCCTGGTCAGTGTCTTGGCTCTTGTCCTCAGGTAGCATCCCCACAAATCCAGCTGAGCCCTGTCTTGAAGAGTCCTTGGGAACACCACAGGCTCAGTCACTGCCCTGGCCAGGGTGGGCCACTCTGGACACAGCTGTGTGGACTTTCCTGCCCCTTGGGTGGGAGTTTCCCTAGGGCAGCAGCAGCAGTCCTGCCAGGCTTCCTCCAGGAATGGGCTCTCCAGCCTCCAGCCGCCAGACTCTAGTGGGCCTCCAGCAGTGGCCTCTACAGCCCGCCGGTATGGTTGCTGGCCGCGGCCCACCCTACCCCTGAGACCTTACTCAGCCTAAGCCCATTTTCTAGTTGTGGTTCCTGCTCTGGATCCAGGGAGGTGTAGACCTCACTCCTGCGTGCTCCTGTGTCTCTTTGGCTTAGCCTCTTGGTTTTATCTGCCCATCCCAGGCATTTGGGATGGAGGGGTTTTGTAATTGTCAACTTACCATGCCAGAGTAAACAATCACAGTCTCCAGGGGCTTTAGAATATTTTATTATACTCTCATCATTCAATCTTTCGGCTACAAATCACCGTAGTTTGGATACATTTTATTGAAAATCTTATTCACACTCTAGGATAGATTTCTTAGAAGAAAGAATGCCATGTCAATTTTTATAAATATTTTAAAAGCTACTTTGATGTTGGGTGTGCTTGTTAGGAAAGGGTACAAGTGTGGATATGAATATATATGGATATATTCCA
Source organism: Muscardinus avellanarius (assembly GCF_963383645.1). Lineage (NCBI taxonomy): Eukaryota > Metazoa > Chordata > Mammalia > Rodentia > Gliridae > Muscardinus > Muscardinus avellanarius. Next base: position 158,982,796 of record NC_137789.1, on the reverse strand, counting down.
TATATTCCGTATATCCAATATATGGATACAGGTGTGGGAGTGATGCAGGTATACAGGTGTGGGCGGAAACATGAATATGAGCTCAGAGGTAGCCCATGTGTGGGTGTGGGAGCAGGTGTGTGGTGGGATGCAGGTGTGAATAACTCTCAGGTGTGTATGTGAGTGGAGGTATGGGTATAGAGTGGAGGATCATACAGGTGAAATGACGTGCTGTATCACATCTGTGGTCAGGAACTAGAAAAGCTCAGCATATGGTTTTATTGGAGAGTTGTTGCCTTTTAATTTTTAATGTTTCTTTCGGATAATGAAATAATAGATGCATATTAGAAAGTATGTAAATGATATAGAAAAGTATTAGAAATAGGAATAGTATTTAATTTTTCTTTTGGTATCCATGTGCCCATTTTTCATGACATATTACTTTATGTGTCATGCTGATACATAGTCATTGTACTAAATTCTACATGTCCATCTATTTAATGAATACCAGGCTCCATGCAATTAGCTCTTTAGTTTGCATTTCCCCTCCTCACATGTGATCATATTCCTAGGTGGCTAAAACCTCTCTGCAAAACTGGCTGGTGAGGATTCCTCACTTTCAGGGAGGTGCTGTAAGTTAATCGTTGTATTGCCATTGTCTGGTTATGTCATGTCCAACTCTGAGCTGCCCACACATCACAAGGAGTATCTGAGCCTTCATGGTTGTGCAGCTCACCCAGACCAAAGGCTCCTTCCTGAGACCTGGGCAGCTATGGAGACTAGAAGGATGTCATGGAGGCCCAGCTCCATATGGGAGCTCAGATACTCCTTTTGATTTTACAGTACATCCATGAAAATGCGAGCTCCTGGAGTGTGAAAGGTTAGAGGTGGGCTAGGCAGTCCCCACAGGTGATACTTAGGAGTGCAGGGTTACCACCAAGAGGAGCCCTGGGGGCAGAGCCAGCTGCTGTGAGCATAGAGGAGAATGTTCTACCCGGTCAGCAGTGCCATGAGTCCCCCACTCTCAAAGCCATCGCGCACACACACACGTGTGTGTGTGTGTGTGTGTGTGTGTGTGTGTGTGTGTGTGTGTGTGTGAGCATAGCTCCCCATAGCCAAGAAACTGTAAATCCAAAGCATAAACTATATGAATGGAGAGCATGTACACTCAGGCTATAAGAAGAGACATCTTCTGGGCTCCATATACTATCACTAACAACTGGAAACAAGTGGAAGCCAAGGATGGTTGGAGTCTCCTTGGAAAATGCCTGTTTATCAGATGACCTCAGGAAGCCTGGAAAGAAATTTATAGAGTTTCTGGAAGCCACAGAGAAGGAAAGAAAGCATCCCTGCCATGGGAGGAAATTTTCAGTGCTCACAAATGTTCTTTTGTGGTAGGTAAATAAGGAGGACTGGGTTTAGCTTCTTATACCAAGTACCACATCTTTCTCCATCATACACTTCCCATGCACTGAGGTTTCTCCAGTTTTTTACAGCCCAGTCTCCTCTTGCTTCTCAGAGAGACACACCTTCAGTGTCTAAGTTTGTCTATTCATTAATGGTATACTACTCTGGCCAAGCTGCCATACATCCCCTCCTTGGTCTGGTCAGACCACATTTGATACCTGGGGGGAAGACGTGACCCTCAACTGCATGTTTGCTTGTTTGTTTGATTTTAAATTGCAATCACTTGAAAAAAGGCAATTTGCCGGTGTCCCCAGCTGACTGTGATGGGTCCTCTGCTCCCACTGCTCCTCCACACACACATCTGCCATCTCACTGAAGTCCTGAGACCTCAGCCAAGGACTAGCCATTGTCCTCACAAGGGAGGGACTCGGGGCCCCATCCTCAAGAAGTACGCCAGTTCCAAACTGAAAGGTCACTTTGAGTCAAAAGCCTAAATCGGACACTTCTGCTTCAGACTTACTGTGGGTGCTGAAGCAGTGAGGGAAGAGCCTTTGTTCAGTCGACATTGCTGTGGCACACTCTTGAAAACACACTTACTTTGTATTTTCTCCAGGCTGCGGATGAACGTGTGGTTGCAGGAAGGAGGTCCAGGTCCGGTAAGGAACGGCCTCGCGTCTGTCTTTGTGCACCTCCTCCCCACCACAGAGGCCCACTTGGCAGAAGTGTTGCTGGAGCATCTCTGACTCATTGGTCCCCCCTTTCTTCATGCTGGACAGACCTGTGTATTCCTGGTCTCATCAGTGTCCCACATCGTGGTGGCATTGGGTATTAAAACATTTGTAAATGCAGTAACTTGCAACTGCTTTGGAAAACAGTGTGGAGTATCCTCAAAGAATGGAAAGGAACCTACCATGTGACCCAGCTATACCACTCGAGTATCTACCCAAAAGGATTAAAATCAGACTGCCATAGCAACGCATGCACATCTATGTTTATAGCTGCTCACCTTGTCATCATCAAACTGGAAGCAGCCAAGATGTCCAGCAACATGTGACTAGGTTACACAGTTATGGGATATACACACACTGGAATTCTACTCAGCCATAAAGAGCAAAATTATGTCATTTGCAGGGAAATGAATAGAGCCGGAGAACATTTTGCTAAGTGAGATTAGTCAGTCACAGAAGTGAAAGGCCAGGTATTTTCCCTCATATATAGATGCTAGGGAAAATATTGGGACACAGGAAAGATTCCAGACAAAGGAGGAGAAACCTTAGTGGAGAGAAGTAGAGGAGATACCTGAGGGAGATGGCAGGGGAGGAAGACTTGAAGAGGGACACGTGTCAATGGACACGATGTTCACACACAAACTCAACCATGTCAATCGTTGTGTTGAGCGTGGGAAAGGAGAGGAAGGCAGCGAGGAGGGTGCTGGGGGAGGGCCCAAGGAGTTCTGTGTGCACTTATGCCACCATTGCCCTGAACTTCATCAAGATGTGTGATTACGGTGCACCAATAAAAGAAAAAATAACTTTAAAACATCATTAAATGGACATATAAGTGCAGAAAACACTTAGGGAATTGACGTTATTTTAATAAATGTGGCCTTTATAACTCTGACTGGTGTGTGATTGTAGATTAATGGAGTTGACTATCTTGAATATAAAGCCCAGGGAATGAATGTCCATTAGTATCAAGAGAAACTCCCTGAAAATTCATCGTTGAAGAGGACCAAGCACCACGACCGCACCGCCCTCGTCAGGCCTGACTCCCATCAGGGCTGTGCTGTAGATTAGGCTTCCAGTGTACAGACTTCAGGGGGTGCGTAGGAACCACAGCACAACTGTCTCCTTAAGACCTTTAGTGACGCCTTGCCACCTGCGAGGAGATGCGGCCAGCGTCTTCCCACAAGGCTGCCCTTCCTCCCTCCCTCCTTAGTGTCCACTTCCCCATCCTTGATTTTTGCCACAAGGCCACATTCAACAGCATGGCACACCTTCTGGGGCTTTGCTCAAGCTTCCTTCCGTGCTGTCTCCTGGGCCTGGGATGGCTTTCTTGCCCACCTCACCACCTGGCTAATTGCAAGTAATCGCTTACAGCAGTTCTGATGGCACCCCGATCCTCCGCTACTCCTCTGTGACCTACATGGACCTGTGCATTTCTCAATCCTCCCATCTGCTGCCTCAGATTACAGGTGCTTCTTCCTAGCCCTGCCTCCCGGGCAGAGGCAGGTGTGAGCGTTGTCTTAATTATTTCAGGCCCAAGTCAGTGCTTGGCATATAGTAGACATCAATAAATATTCATTGACTGAATGAGTGAGCGCAGGATATTTTCCAAACGTGGACCAATCCAGATGTCTTCCTATGGGGAACAAAAAGCCACATCGAGCCAGCTGCTGCTGGCATTCCCGGCTTATTCTGAACAACTCTCCCAGGCTCACCCACGGCTGCCAACCACGGTCGTTCCCCCTGTACGCTGTCCCTCACACCTCGCCCATGATCTTGGCTTTGGTTTCTGCCTATTCTCGGATGAATCTCAAAGGCACACCTCTGCCCCCAGCTCCTCCTCTGAGCTCTGCATCTGTCTTGCCAGCTGTCTGCTTGGAGTCCTCAGTGCTGGCTACAAGTGACTGTGCCTAACCCCTGACCTGTCCCTCTTGCGAGCCCCCTTTCTCAGTAAACGGTAGCACCATCTGTTCTGGGAACAAGGAGAAACAAGAGTCATTCTGTACACCTTTCTCCAAATCCCCCCTCACCCATTTTCAATCCGTCACCAACTCTGGAGGAATTGGCCTCTCATTTATCCATCCAGTAGATATTTATTAGACGCCAATTATATGCCGAGCTTTTCTCTGGGCCTTGGGAATTCACTGGTGAACAAATCAAGCCGGCTCCCTGATCTCCTGCAGACTACATGGGGAGAGAACACCAGTAAATATGTGCCTAGCTAGGTTGGAATAAATGCTACAGATGTAGTAAACTGGGATGCTGATTGGCAGGGAAAGGGCACTATGGTAAAACTTCAAATTCCAACCAGGTATTCACTGTCTTCTTCATCAATATAAACTCTAATGTTATTTAAGGCAACAATGTGTGTACCTTAAAGGAAAACAGAAACAATATAAAAAATAAAATTTTCAAAATAAAGGAAAATAAAATAAATGTCCCTTCTCAGCCAAACTGTCCCTAGAGCCACTGTGTGACGTGGCTCTGGCCCATCCTAGAGGATAGGAGGGACATGTTCGAGAAACGCTCACTTTCCAGGGGCCTCCAACAGTTTCTTAAAGGCTGTTGCTCATTCCATAATGAAAGATGGGAGAGGCAAAGTCTTTAGGTCTCCGTGTCACTGCGAGGAGCGCAACCATGGAAGCCCTTTGGCCATCCACTTTGGCCAGGTTAAATCTCCGCAAAAGAATCTGATCACCACACCATGTCCTCACAACCAGAGTCTGTGTGTACTTGTTTGAGGGGCTACTTGATCATTTGGGAGCAAGGACTCTGTTTAGGGCTCCTATTATAGTCCTGGGTCCTAGCACAACGTCCTTCTCCTAGAACAGCTGAGTATAAGTGGACCACAAAATGAGTGAGTACTTTGTGTTTTTTTCCCCATTGGCTCCTCCCTTTGCCACCACTGACTTTCTCTTTCCAAGGATCAGAAACTCATCCTTTAAGAGTCAGAGAATTAATATTTGATATTTCAACACTTCAATGTGACACTGTCAGAATACATTTAGCACAGGGTTTGGCATGGCCCGTGACAGCCGCCATGGCTTCCCTTTGATCCACTCTTTCTGAGAGCATGAAGCCCTTCTGCTATTGTGTTTCTGGGATTCCTGGTCTATACACACCTGTCTAGAGTGTAGACACGTTTATTTGCTTGATTCCACATTGCCATTTCCAGCACATCAAAAATCCTTTAGGTCACTGGAGCTGATGAGTCTGGCTGGCCAACCGAAAAACTCCAGCTCGAAAACGCAGAGTAACATGTTCTCTCGTGGTGGGGCTGGAGGGGATGGAGACAAGCAACCTGGGAACCGGAACCTGAGCGCAGGCGCTGGCTTCATCCAGACGCCATGATTCAGATCTTGCTAAGGACTAGATGACCTCCACACAGCAACTCAAAAAATCTCTATCTTTGTAATATCTCCCAGGGAGATGATAATTTTTTTCCTCTCCATGAACTCAATCCTTTGTGATTATATAAAGATTTAAATTACTGGTTTATCTGAAACATAACTTTTCCCAATGGTACCAATTCTCCAATTAGTCACAATCCTTTAAAGTAATCCCTCTATGTGTAGGACAAAAGTCATTGTGCCATCCACATATACCGCTGTTTTCTCTGATTTCTATCAACCGATATGAGTACCTCTCAGTCAACAGAAACCCTATTAACAGAACTCATGGGGGCACAGAGGAATCACGCCGCCTGACAGACTGGCCTCCCTTGGCCTGCGGGCGCCATGGAGACACACGGCCATCTTGAGCCCACCTCCGCATCCCTCCTGCCGGTGCCAGTTTGAATGGCTCACTCCTGCTTCCCAATGCGTTCTGACTAAACGCCATCAACTGTATGACAGGGTCTAACAAATATCAGCACTCTGCCAGGTTCAATAAACACCCTTTTCAGGGTAATAGTTTCTAATGAGGACACCAGCCATCAGGCAGGTTGGGAACACACTATAATTACGACTGGGCGAAGACGTCTGGGAAGAGACCTGCCCGGATGAGATTGGAGCAATGGGGGAGGGGTGCTCCCAGAGAAAAAACGCCCAAGCTCAGAACGTCATGCTGTTGAGAGAAAGTAATTAATAATAATAATAATAATAACAACAATAACAATAACAATAAAACTCAAGTTTAAGGGATTATTTCCAAAACAACATCAACAATTTATCTAGGGATCTGGAGGTTAAATAGTCGCTCATGTAATCCGTGCCAAATTTCATGTATCTGTAATTAAGTCAATGAGAGAATCGGAAACTGGCTTGATGGAGCACTTGGCTAAATTGGATCTATTACATGGAGCGAGGAACACCTTCCATCAAAATCATCCTGTAGGGTCTGCCGCGAATGTCACGGATGTTTCCATCATTGCTGCCGAGACAGCCTCTGCCCCCAAGGAGCGCAATATATTATGGCTGTGTTTGTGTAGAGCTCATCTCCCCAATTATAAGACCGAGACAATAGACACCTCCTTAAAGATACAGGGAAGCATTCTCCCAGAACAGGCAGGGGGCAGGTTGACTTCTGGATCTGAGAGGCGGGCGTGGTTCCTGGAGGAGTCACATTTCATTTGATTTATGCGATAAACGCTAATTTGTCGAGTGCGTGCTCTGTTCAGGTGCCATGATGGCCCGAGGGATGCAGAGGTGACCAAGACAGGTCCCTGCCCAGACCATCGCAAAGCCCAGTGTGGGAGACTTAATAGATAGGTCCAATGCGCAGGGAGGACCGTGACAGGTGGGTGAGGGGGAAGCGGTGCTCTATCAATTGACACAGTTGAGTGACTGGATGGGGACGGCATGGGTGTATAGGAAACTGTCGGAGAGAAGAAAAGAAAGGGACTTTTATCGAGCAGGCGCTGTGCATCCCGAGCACTGAGCCACGAGCTTCCTGTCATGTACCCCGCTAAGGGTCACAGCAGTCTTACCAGGTAGGGACTCCTCTTACCACAATGCTATGGAGGCAGAAATGTAAGCTCAGGGAACATAACATCCTCCACATTCACGTGGCGAGGGCTGGAGTGTAATTCTGGGGTAGAGCGTAGAGGGCTTGCCTAGTGTGCCTGAGGCCCTGGATTCAATCCTTTTTTTTTTTTTTTTTTTTTTTTGCATGGTATCAAGGGTAGATAGAGAGAAGATTCTTCTTTCTAGTTAGTTTTAATCATGGGGCTCTTTTATATCTTTGGTTTACGTAGAATCTAGAATATTCTAAAATACAGAGAGGAAGTACTGTCAGCCAGTGAAGGTCACATTAGATGATGGTATACTCAGTGGAGATCAATCAGGCAAAATATGTAACGGCAGTGAATGGGAAGGGGCTGGGAGAGGAGGAAGGGGAGTGGCGAGGAGGCCAGGAGTGTCTCCCATGGCCTGCAGGGGCCATGGAGGCTGGGGATGGGAATGAAGGGAGGCAGTGGTGTGGAGGTCTTGCTTCTGGGGTCTTTCCCAGAGTCTCATCAGCAGCTGCCCTCTGGGTTTTAATTGGTCTCCAGGGGATCTGTGCCTTCGCACCAACTGGCCTTCGAACAGGTAATCGGCTGCTTCTAATTCTAGCCTTAATCTAGGGACAAGACGAAGTGAAAATTGGAGAAACAAACAGTCTATGGCCTTCATTGGAGTCTGGATGAATCCAGTTTTGCGGAAGAGTTAAAAGCATGCATAACTATTCAGGCCCTCAAAATTGCAAGTAAAAAGTTCTACAAAAGCTCCTATGGTCCACGAGGTGACCATTGCAAGTCGGAGCGCTGGAGCTAAAGATGCCTCAGCTGGACAGAGTCTTCTCATGGCTGTGGAGACTGAGGCATGAGGGTCAGATGGAGGCTGGTCCTACCAGAGAGACTGGACCAGGTTTCCTCTGGACCCTGTCTCTAGGTCTGTAACTCTCCTACGGGCTGAGCTATGGGCAGTCCTCGCTCCTCTATTTGAATGATCCCAGCACGAGATCAGGCCTTCCCCTCGACTCCATTACGCTCTGGGCCTCCTTCCAACAGGGCGTATGCTCGGGAGATAGCAACTGATTTTAATATTAAACAATGTCAAATACAATTAGGAAAATAAACCCGATGCAGAAAATGTCATGCTATATAGTCTAAACTCCAATGGAAACTACAGACAAATCTTTCTTTCCATCCCAAGTGAAGGTGAAAAATTGAATTGTCCAACAAGGGTGTAGTTGCTGCTTTCAGGCTGTACAATTTGGCCCTGCAGAAGCTACCTTTTGGTGAACATTGGCCAGTAGCTCAGTACTCTGTCTGATTATAGTAGTTTGATTTACATATTTTATAAAACACTGACATTCTTAATCAGGGTGAATACTAACAATAGAGTGCTGTAAAAGAAAACAAGGATAGTAGTCTTCGATTACAGCTTTCACAAAAGAAGTGACTACGAAACACAGAAAATAGTTGTCAGCTGTGTTCCACTGTGAGGATCACCTGGATAGATTGACAAGGGCCATCTACTTAAAGATAATGAATTGTCTAACCACATGCTAATTTTATGTTGAAATCAGCATATTTTCTGAGAACATGTATTGATATTTGAAAACAAGAAACGTTGTCCTTTAAGGGAGTCTTAGCGAAAGTCCTCACAACTATCTGGTTTGTGACAGAATGTTTCCCTATTCTTATCCGTAACGTGAAATCTTTAATGTGTCCTTTTTGAGCTGTTTTTTGTAAAAACCATGATATATCAATTTTCAACTTTCCCTTTTACTTTGAGATTATGCAGACGATATTAACTACAAAGACCCTGGGAAATTAATTTGCTTTCATTAATCTACAAGAAGATTCCTCCACCTTGCTGTTCCTCGTAATTATTTTTGACAACACATTGATTATTATCATTTTTCATTACATTGAAGAGCAAAGTAAGTTCCTGACAAAAATGAATTAAATTCATGTAAACAGAAATAAGTACATTTTGAGCTCTCAAATGCAAAAGGAATCAGAGAAGGAAGATGTTTAAATAACCTCAGAAAAAGATATAATTGTTGAGATTTCTGAAAAAAGACAACGGCGTACTCAGTCTGGCACCTAAAAGATGGAGATTGATTCCGCGGCAGACATCCGATACCAAACACGAGGAGCAATTAAAAAGTGGTGGTCTTTTGTAAATTACTCCCAGAAGAAATCTTGGAAACCTTTCATTTTAGTCATTTTGGTCCAATGAACCATAAAGCCATTATGAAGGAGCAAAAATGCTGGGGAGAAAATTGAAATACAACAGTAATTAACAATATGAATGTATCAAAATAAAAATGAGTTGTAAAGATCATGGTCATCAGCCACCTCACATCAAACCGGAACGTTAGGACATTTCAAAAATCAAATCCAAAGAGCGAAAGACACTCAAAGAAAACATAGGTTAAATCCGTCATTGTTCCCAGCTTGAAACTGAAAGGTGCCGTGTACTGTTTTGTCGAAATGTACGGGGAAGGGGGCCTCAAAGGCTTGCTTTTCATATTTTAATATTATTGACATTTTTCTAAAGTACTTTAACAAGCTTTAAGGTATATTTCCTATTTACCGGAGAATCATTGTTAACAACCCCCATCTTAGAAATTTCACTTTTTTCTCCCATAGGCTTAATGCCAACAAAGAATAATCAAGAAGAAACCTGGGAAAGGAGTCCCTATCACAAACACAGATTTCCCTGTGGGTTCTCTAATACTTTACAGACAAATGTTAAAGATTTATTGCACATGAACATCAAACATGGTTTTACTACAGTTCTCATTTGGATCAAATTGACATATTTTACATTCATTTCAGCCTAATGAGATTCTTTCACTACACATTATATTCCGAGTGACCCTGTACATTAAATTTGTGGCATGGAACAAACCCGTTGATATAACAAAGCCCGAATCTTACTGGTTTCTTAATTTGCAAAAGAGAGAAAACAGTTTAGCAAAATCATAAATCTTGAACAAATGAATGTATTCATCGGTCCTCAACAGAGACCACAAATACCACGCAGACGGCCGTGTTATGCATGAGGCTCGGATGCGGCACTGATGGCTAAACTCTTCTTGACTTGGGTTATAATCTGAATATTCAACAGTTCAGAGATCTTTCATAATTCACATGGCGGGACTTCTCAAAGACAAAGTTACCGTCCTAACAAGAATGGAAAATGAGATTTGCAATTCATTTCTACATGGTTGCTAAAGAGCTGCCAGGATTCAATGTTTACTCTCGTGCACAATTACTTATTCTTAAAAGTCAGTCTTATAAAACATTCTCGTTGCTTAATCCTGGTGATAAGGCTGGTGATGGGAGGTTGGAACCGCAGCTGTGCGGCTGCTGTTCCTGGAGGCTGGAGCAGGTGACCTTGAAGAGGGGAAAGGAAACTAGAAAATGTTAATTAAAATTATTAGTGCTGTTTGAGGTGCTTATCTTGTTTACTGCTAAGGTGTTGCTCCCTTCTGCATAATTAGGGGTAATTTTACTTACTTTCAAGTCTGTAATTTTAAATATCACAAAGTTTTATCTTCCAGCATGAAGTACTTCATTATTGGCTTGTATGTAACCGCTTGATGTTTTAATCAATATATGCAACTTCACGAGTCTGTTATAATTTATCTGGAGGTTTTTTATATTTTTTGTAGTGGCAGATTGTGAGTGGCACATGAAATAAAATCTTTTTTTTAACTTTTGCTCGAGTTTCAACATTATTCTAGGTTTTTGATGTGGGGAAAGATTTGTATTGATCTGTCTCTTTATATTTCTCTTTTTGTGCAAGATTTGCAGACGGGCAATATGGACAAAATAAACTTCTGTGAAGTCTATTTCATTCGGAAACAAAGTACTTTTGCCACTTAATCCAAATAAAAACAAAGTATATTTTTACAGGCTGTAAAAAAAAATTGCATATTTTAGTACCCAGAATTGAACCTGGGAGGCCTTTACCACTGAACTTCGTCTCTAGATATCTCTCTCTCTCTCTCTCTCTCTCTCTCTCTCTCTCTCTCTCTCTCTCTCTCTCTCTCTCTCATTTTCTCTTGTTATGACAGTTCTCAGTATTCTGCCCAGTCTGGACTTGGACTTGGAATCCTCCTGTCTCAGCCTCCGGAATAGGTATGATTTACAGGGCTAAGGTGCCCAGCCAATAGATGCATCTTACATGCTATCAATGCATTTTAAGTTTAAGAAGTCTGTGCTTTTAATCCACTGGTACATATTTACATTGCAGCATAATTTCATATTAGAATAAAGGAAGGTCTCAAAGTTTAGGGAGTATCTCGATGACATATCAAGGTTTCTTTCTTTCCTTCCTTCTTTCCTTCCTCCCTCTTTCTCTTTCCTTCTTTCTTTCTTTTTCTTTCCTTCCTTCCCTTCCTTCCTTCCTTCCTTCCTTCCTTCCTTTCCTTCCTTCCTTCCTTCCTTCCTTCCTTCCTTCCTTCCTTCCTTCCTTCTTTCTTTCTTTCTTTCTTTCTTTCTTTCTTTCTTTCTTTCTTTCTTTCTTTCTTTCTTTCTTTGCAGTCCTGGGGATGGAACCCGGGTCATTCTGCCTCCGAGCGACCCCCAGACCTATCTTTTATTCTTTATTTTGAAACAGGGTCTCACTGAGTTGCAGAGGGCCTCACTAAGTAGCCGAGGCTGTCTGAAAACTGCTATCCTCCAGTCTCGGCCTCCCAAATGCTGGGATTACAAGCGTGTGCCACCACGCCCAGCTTTCAAAGTTTCTTTTGATTATGATTCCTTAAAAATAAACCTACCTATGTTTTTCTTGAAAATATTTTATTTTTAACAAATTTTTCTCAGTAGAAAGCAGAGAAATGTTCAGACTTAATGTTTCTTCTCACAGCAGATTGTGAATTCTTTTCTCTTAAGTAAACTGAAAAAAGACTATAAAGGCTAATTGTTCTCAGTGTAGATCTGTGAAAATAGTGATTACATTAATGCGCACTCCTGTACATAATTTAGATTAAATTGAAGCAGCAAAATGTTTAATACTTATATCAAAGAACATCTTCAATTAATTCTTTATCTTTTAGCCCAGTGATCTGCCTGGAGGTTTGACTGGAAGCTATGCCATGACACACTGTATAGATGTAAAGTCTGATGGTGTTCCTCAGAATATCCCCTCTTCCTCTGAATTGAGGAGCATCCTACCTCTGAAGTACACCCCTAGCTCTTTTTACTTTTTGTTTTGAAAGAGGGTCTTCCTAAAGTGCTAAGGGGCTAAGTTTCTGAGGCTGGCCTCAAACCTGCGATCCTGCTATCTTAGCTTTCCAATGACTTGATTATGGGTGTGTGCCACCATGCCTGCCTCTCTTTAGAACAGCCTGCCGGTGAAATTCAAAGTGGAATATTCTAGAACAGACTAGAGTTCAGCATTCACCAACTCCACAGGGCATCCATCCGGATTACTCCTCCAGGATAAATTAGACCCCATGGAATTTGTGCCCATGGCCAGAGCCCTGTTTGGTGGATTATCCCACAGGGAGGCTGAACGGTCCCTGGAGGCTCAGAGTTCATCACCTTCTCTGGAAGAAGTTCCTGAACCCGGCAGAATAACTGTCCTCGACTAAGAGCCTCCACACGATGCCCCGTGGTGTCTGTTCAGCAATTAGAGGCTGCTAACACTCCAGACCACTCATCAGAGGAAGCCTTCCAAAGACTCCCAGAAGCAGCCACAGGGACCGAACAAAGGAATGGAAGGAGGCCCAGAGAGCGGAGCCGGGAGCCAGCTGTGCACCCACGGGCGTGTCCCCTGCGAGGTCCCCTGAGACCCTCACAGCTGTCTTTGAAGGGGCCTGTCTCAAGGGTCTGTCAGGATGAACCGCTGCGGCATCCTAACCAGACTCCAGACCCCAGCTGGCATCCTTCTGTGCTCGCCTGCCCACAGTAAGCAAACAGTCCCTTCCCGGCAAATGTCACCCAGATCCCGTCACTCCCATCCCTGCAGCTCTCCAGGCACCCAGCATCCCGTGAACGAGAGCACCTGCGATCTCGCCGTTCTCTCCTTGAGTGCCTTCGACACACATAGGATCCCCACACAGCCCTCCCTTATCTGTGCTAGCATTATTTTTGATAATGAGGAATGAACTCGGGAACATTCAACCTCTGAGCTACATCCCCAACCTCTTTTTATTTTTTAAAATTTGAAACAGAATCTTGATAAGTTGCTGAGGCTACCTCGAACCTGCAATCCTCCTGTCTCAGCCTCCCCTCACCAGTGTTCTAGTCAAGTCATCCCCTTGGCCCCTTCCCCTGTGCCATGGAGCTCATCCCCTGTCCATTCACATTGGCAGAGCGGCCTCCCCTGGCATCTGGACAGCACCTTGGCCGTCTGCATCTCAGCCTTTAGCTGGACGTCCACATGGCACTCGGCCCTAATAGATGTCTGGTGGCCAGATTTCCTTCATTGCTGTGTATCTCCAGCCTTTCCCCACTCATTCAATATGTCCCAGCAGGGCCTCCGCTGTCCTGTTTTCTACTTCCCATCCCTAACACTTGGAGCAACTTCTAGAAACGTTTCCCTGATTTTGGAGAACTTAGTATGATCGTTCTGCACAGGCGAGATACCTGTGCGTGTCTGGCAGCCCACGCCGCGGGGCAGCACCAGCTGTCCCACCTAAAACACAGCTCGCTTCCTTCCCCAGATCCTTTCTTTTGCCTGCCATTGGCGCTTTGAGGCCAACGTGAATCTCCCTCTTCTCAGGCACCTGGGCTCCCCAGTGGCCTCCTCTGAGACCCTGCTGCACCTCTGCTCGGCCATGGCGCCTGGGTGGGGACACTGTTTCCCGTGCCCCAGCTGGTACTGGGAATGGCGTCTGGCACAAGGTCTGTGGATGAGCCCCTTGGGTCTTAGTGCAGAGTGGGAATAAAGGGCCCAGCATAATGTGGGAATCCCTGCCTTGCCGAGTGTAGACAAAGACACGCCCTACCAACCTGCTCGCAAGGCTCTGAACCTGAACAACCCGCGGGGGGTGGAGACCAGCGAGGCCCTCCAGACCCTGGCCTGGTGTCCCTCACCCCAAGGCTCTCTCACTTCTGTGTGATAGCTTCTGTCAAAGCTCAAGGGTCACAGCAAAGGCCTCAAATGTCACCCAACACCCAAACAGGGTAGGCACAGGCCATTTCACTCTGCAGTCCCATCTGGGGACCATTTCCTCCTCGTTTGCTTCTTATTTGTTTGATGTTGGAGTTGGACCTGGGGCATTCTACCTCTGAGCTACACCCCCAGCCATTTTCATTTTGAAACAGGTCTCAATGAATTGCTGGGTCTGACCCCGACCCAGTGATCTTCCTGTCTCAGCCTCCCAAGTACTAGGATTACAGGAATGCACCACTGCACCCGGTCTCTCCATGTTTATAGATATCTTGCATCCTTGGTGAAGGTGGCGCACTCCACTTACAGCTCTGTGGAATTTTACCATTTCTTTTCTCGCAGAAGCTCCTTCCAGTCCTCCAGTGAGTGAGTGCCCTTGCACCAAGCAATGTGGTGTTCTTGTGTGCATTGCTTTATCCTGCGAATATCAATCCCATCCTCATTACCGAACACTCCTCTTGAAATGATTTTAATTGTAAGGAAACCAACTGTAAGCTATCACTGACCTGAAAAAGTCAATTATTGTATTTCTTGAACTAATGAATTTCCTATTCTTGGTTTGGGAGGTAGGGGAATTGTGAAAATTTTAGCTAAGGCAAGCATTGATGATATTTCTGAGGATAATAATCATACTCACAAGAACTTAAAGACACTGTCCCTACCTCACAGATGAATAGTCATGCTTAGACAGGTGGAGGGACTTGCCCAGGCCAACCTACTGCAAGGGCCAGTGCTGGGGCCTGAAGCCATTGCTACGTGGTTTCCACACATTCACAGTCAGTCCAGTAAAATGCCACCTTGTCAATTTAAGACATCAGGCCATTCTGAAGCCATGTTCTCAAAACACAAGAAAAAGAAAAAAAAAAACCCAGCTCTGGTACAGTTTTATCTTTCCACTTTTCTAAGCCTTCTGTAGACAGAACACTCATCAGTGAGATGGCAAGAAAGCCTCGCTAGCTTAAAACCCAGTTCATTTTTGAATCTGTGGTATGTTTGCTCAGAGCCAAAGGCCAGGAGGGTTTATATGGTTGTTGGAAGTATTTTCCCTGAGGAGTTAAAACATATTCTGCAATAGCCCGTTTTTTAATAAACTCTGAGATTGATATGCTTCCAACTAGCTCCCTGCTTATCTTACTGGTTCACTGTTAATAGTCCCCAGGGAACCAAGAAAGATTGGAGAAGCTCGTAGATGGAGGAGGCAGAGGGGAAGTTTCAGAAGGAGGCTGTGGTGACCCAGACCCCGAGCCACTAAAAGCATTTTTGAGAAGTTAGACTTTCCGACCCTGCCGTTCCCACTCCCCTCCCTCTGCCCATCCCCTACTCACTACTGCCGTAGAACAAGACAGAAAACTCATTTTCCTACCAAAAGAAAAAAAAAACTGGCTTTCTTGTCTCACCCGTGATGAGCTCTGTCAGTGGGAAGTTTCGAGACGATAGTGGCCTCCTGATGACCACGGGTGGCTCAGAGGCGTCTCTGTGTATGTGAAGGATGAGGCTCTTGGAAGGAGATTAAAAAACAGCCTTTGGATGCTGCAGCTGGAAGGAGGCCTTGGCTTCGGCCAAAGACAACCTCCTTCCTCTTCTGATGGAAAGCAGAGTGGGGGCTTACCCAGGGCCGCAGGCCAAGACACCCTGACTCCGCGCCCTGCACACGTACGCCACGGCTCTTCCTCAGAGGTCTCCTCTGTTCCATGGTTTCAAACTTCCTCCATATTCCAGAGCTCAGGTGTGCTGATCCAGCCATCCATCACTTCTCCACCAAAGAGGGGCTCTCCGGCTCATTTCCTGACCCTCGTCCTCCAAGGGGATGTTGACGAGCATGTCCATCTCAGCCTGGCCCAGACCAAAATCTTGACTTTTGTTCCCTTCCCCACAAAAGCATTTCTCTTCTTCCAGTCCCTCTCCATGAGTCAGTGGTGCCTCCCTCTGTGCTTGTGCGGGTCTAAGCCCAGGGGCATCTGGATTCCCGCTCAGTCTCTTCCAGTTTCCACTCAACAGTACATCCTGTGCCCACTCTGTGTGCACTCCAGCCTCACTCCCATCAGCCTGGTTCCAGCCGCCCTGCCCTCCTCTGGAAGCTAAGAAAACTGAGATGCTCTTTGCCCACTCCTGACCCCTGCCTCCCCCCAGGCCAGGGCGATCATTCCACATGGCACAGAGCATGGCATATCACATATGCACATTTTCACCCGCTCCCCTCAATGGCTGGCTGCCTGAGCTGATTCTTTCTGCTATGGTTCAGATACAAAATGGCCCCTGGAAAAGCTCACGTGCTGGAAAAGCTCATGCACTGGCCATGCAAAGACATCCAGAGGTAAAATAATTGAATCGTGAGGGTTCTAATCTCATCAGTGGGTGAATCCATGGGCGGATTAACAATTTGAATGGATATATAGGCGATAGGCAGGCAGGTGTGTCTGGAGGAGCCAGGGCCCTGGGGTGGGACATTGGGGACTACGTGTGTCCTCAGTTTCTCCTCTAGCTCTCTTTATTTCCAGCCTCCATGATGTGAGAGCAGCATCTCTCCTCGAATCCTGACACTGTCATTTAAGATTCAGCGCTAGTCCAATGGGCTAAAACTGCGCCCCTCAAAGCGCCCTTCTTCTCTACGCTGTTCTTGTAAGGTGCTTTGGTCACAGCAACAGGAAAGTAGACTAAAACACATGCAGACCCCCAACGGGGGCCGGCTGCCTCCCCACCTGGGTTCTCCGTGCTCCTGCCTCGGTCACCTCTCTGTCCTTCACATATGCCAAGTTTTAAGTTCAAGCATTTGGTTTGTGTTTTTTCTGCTCACAGAATTTTCTGGATCCTGTTAGGGCTGGCTCCTCCCACTTGTTCCTGTCCCAGGCGGCGTCTTCTCCCAAGAAGGGTCCTCTCTTACCATCTTCTTGTGTCCACCTGACCCCTGCTTGTCTTCCTATGGACATCATTGCAGGTACTCACCACGAACAAGATACAGAAGCAACTGAAATGCCTGTCAGGGACTAATGGATAAAGGAAATATAGTAATATATACAATGGAATGCTACTTAGCCATTAAACAACAGCAGCAAAAGAGTGATGTTCTGGACATTGTGTCAAATGAAATAAGCCAGGCACAGAAGGACAATGCCTCTCTCTCTCTCTCTCTCTCTCTCTCTCTCTCTCTCTCTCTCTCTCTCTCTCTCTCTTTCTCTCACACACACACACACTGGGGAGGGAGTGGGGAGGAGGGCGAGGGAGGCTGGCCAAGGAGTGCAATGTCACAGTGAGATAAGAAGAATGAATCCTGGCATGGTGACCAGTGAACAACAATGCATTATATATCTCACAGAGTGACAAGAGATGATTTTAAATGTGTTTACAACAAATAAATGAAAAAATGTTTAAGATGATGAATTTGAAAACAAAGAGAAAAAATCAACAAAGATGGCAGATATGATAATTACCTTGATGTGATCATTACACAATGTATACACATATTGAGATATCACATTACACCCATGATATGTACAATTATTAAATGTCCATAAGATAATCATAATAAAAAAGTTATTGCAAAAACCATCTTACATTGGGGCTGGGGGTGCAGCTCAGGGGTGAAGCACTTGCCTAGCATATGGGAGACCCTGAGTTCCATCCCCAGCCCTGAAAAAAGAATTCAAATAAAATTTAATTAAAAAAACAACTTACCTCTATCAACTTACAGAAAGGCAAGGGCATCGAGCCCTTTATTTCTGACCAGTAGCCGGGCTTAGAGCCAGGCTCAGTACATACGTGTGGACTCAGCCCTGAAGACAGCAAGGTACGCCATGGCTTGGTGTCCTCAATGCCACCGAATAGTGTGCTTAAAAAGAGACCAGATGCTAAATTGTATAGTGTGTGTATTATGCTGCAATTTACAAAGAATCAAAAGCAACTTGACTCCTTTCTGAGAATCTGCCTGGGGACGGCTCTAGAAGACTGTGGTCAGAAGGAGAATCAGAGGGTCCTGGGCCTCCAGCATGTCCTCAAGGCACTCCGGCGTCTGTTGGTGCAGAGGTGATAAATTACTCTGTAGCGGCGTTGTGTCCCACACAACAGGGCTTTTTCCAACAGAGAATAACGAGCAAACAGGAAAGCATTCGGTATTAATATTTGCACACATTTTTCCATGCAGTTTTTTGTGTTGATATTTCAGACCACTTTGGTATGACTGAAGGATGCGTCAAGTGAGCTTGCATGGAATTCCTGCAAGCCAAGGGTGTAGCAATAAGCTGCACAGGCAGGAGCGGAGCCCAGGTTGCCCGACACATCACAGTCTCTTCTTAGCCATCTTCTTGGAGCTACAGAATGAGAACAAAAATGTCCTGCCGACTGAAGGCGTGATAATAAGGGCTAAACATGTTCAGCCTGCAGCTGGGACCCATGGCTGGCAGGGGCCGTCCCCTCCTCCCGCCATCTGCTCAGTGCATCTCCCCCGCCTTGCTCGGCACCGAAGTTTCTATAGGTGCCTTCAAAATGGGGGGAAGTCAAAAGCTCCTAGGTTATTCTTAATTTGAGTTTTACCTACTTAAATTTTTTTGAGAGTTGTATTCATTGCAGTTTTAGAGAGAGTTCTACATGGTCCCGGTGGGCATAAGATTAAAACCGGCAGTTGGTCTGAGTACTACGCAGCAAAGCGGAGACCTTCCCAAGGAAATTTTTCATGTTCACAGCAGTAGCCCCATTTAGAAACACTCAATGCAGGCTTAAAACAGCAAACCGAAAATAAGCCAAGTTACAGGTGACGGAAAAACCTGGATAATTCACGAGTTTCATAAGAACCACAATTATGAACTCTTCCCCTGCAGCCACGTCCTGGTGCCTTTAGAGACAGAGGAGCCGGCAGTGGTGGAGCTTACCTTCAGCCCAAGATTCTTTCCAAATGAAGTTAAAATTGGGACATCTATCTAGACGGCCGGTAGAAACATCTTAGGAATAAAAC
This sequence comes from Muscardinus avellanarius, assembly GCF_963383645.1. Taxonomy (NCBI): domain Eukaryota; kingdom Metazoa; phylum Chordata; class Mammalia; order Rodentia; family Gliridae; genus Muscardinus; species Muscardinus avellanarius. The sequence continues at coordinate 158,963,681 of NC_137789.1, read as the reverse complement.
CTTACTTATGTTTGAGCTTAGAATAAGGCTGTGCCCAGTCCTGGCTCTGTCTGAACACTCTTTGCTCTCTTATCTGACTTATAACTTTTTTTTTTTCCTGTCGTCTTTTACTTATCATGTTCTTTTTAAAGTTACAGTGTTTTCTGGCTGGGGTGTCAGCAGGACTGGTATGTGTTGCTTCCCTTGGTCGCCATCTTCCTGGTCTGCCTGAAAACTGGAAGTATTTGTAGAAACTATGGGAAACCTCTGAAATGAATGGTAGGTGTGGAGGAAGCAGGGAGCCGCAGCTCAGTGTGTACTCAGCACACCGAACGCTCATCGCCCCTTGAAATAGGATGCTGAGATCACTAAGCTTTTGTCATGGCATTGTCTCTTTCCTTTAAAAAAAAAAAATTATTTCAAAAGTAGGTGCTGGTAACCTCCACCCCTTCTTTTTCTCCACTGCTTGTGCGAGGCACACTGGGTATTTCTTTGTTTTTGTTCTTAGCCAGCTCTTGAAATACTACTTGAAACACCAAGACTTTTGTATGCAAATGCAAACGGTAAGGCAGTTGTTTTCTTTCCACGGGATGGTGAGTGTCTGTAGCCCCTGTCCTGACCTAATGAAGGGCTCTTCACCAAGGAAAGGCAGACTGGTGTGGAAGGCAGGAGAAGGGTTAAGATCAAAGGGCAGATGCACTCATTCATAGCATATTTTCATGGGCTGAAACAGCCTCACACGATCTGTGACATTTGGCCACAATGGAGAGAATTTGGAGAGCGAGTGAGGTCAGGTGGGCGTCTTGGGAGAAAAGCACAGAGAAATACTATAAAATATGTGCAGTTAAGCGGAAAAATCAGCATCTGCCAGCTTTTCGTTTTCTCTCTTTTTGGTTTTTTTTCTTTTGTGGGGGGATTCATAGGAAATTGTATGTGCACACGTGTGTGTGTGTGTGTGTGTGTGTGTGTGTGTGTGTGTGTGACTTCAGCTTTGGCAATGAGAAAAGAGGCAGAAAATAAAGCAGGAGCCCTTGGAAGGGAGTTGAGGGAGTAGTCCATTCCAGCCAAGCACAGTCACACGTGCAAATGGAAACGGCTCAAGCTGTCATCTCAAGGTGAAGTTCTCCGTGTTTGTGTTTTCTTTCTTCCCTTTGAGTTGATGTAGTAGAAGAGGCGGCCAGCCCGACTGGGCAGATGCCAGCAGACACCGATCCACCCTCTAACAGCACCTGGCTTCCTGTGGGGAGGCCCTGGGAAACAACCCTTAGGAGCCCTCAGTGTGTGCGAAGCCCCTGGCTGATCCTCAGAACCCCTCCTCTTTCCAACCAGGAAGACACAGAGTGTGTAAAATAGGATCGCATGTGTGTGAGACTGTTGTCTTGTCTTTTGACTTTTCCCTACCTCCCTTTCTTCCTCTCTCTCTCTCTCTCTCTCTCTCTCTCTCTCTCTCTCTCTCTCTCTGCAACAGAGTACCAAACCCTATTTTTTTTTCTTTTTGCAGTACTAGGGATTGAACCCAGGGGCATTCTACCTTGGAGCTACACTCCCAGCCCTATTTTATTATTATTTTTTTTAAATTTCAAAGCAGGGTCTCACTAAGTTTCTAATGGCCTCACTAAATCCCTGAGGCTGACTGCGGACCTGCAATCCTCCTGTCTCAGCCTCCAAAGTACTGGGATTACAAGTGCGTACCACCACGCCAACCCTATTCTGAGGCAGGGTCTTCCTGTCGGGGCCCAGCATTTTGCAGAGATCTTCGCTTCCTTGCACACCCTTCCTTCTGGAGGAAGGTACCCAGCTCTTCATAAAGTCTGGTCCTCAAGCTGTGTGGGATAGACCAGTGTCTTTCATGGCTGCAGCACACTCCTGGGATTCATCTGCTGTGAAGTCAGTCCCCCAGGACACTGGGATCCCATGGCTTCTGAGCCCTTGGATGGTGGGGCCAGCCCAAGCCTCTTCTTTAGCAGCCCACCCACACCCGGATCATGTGACCATTCCCAGGAGAACAAGCGCATCTCTGGCCTTGCCCCAGAAAAGGCTCCCAGTGCAGTCGATGTCCCCCCAGGTCACCAGCAGACCTTTCCTAGAATGACAATTTGCCGGGACAGGCTCTGTTGCTGCCAGCTAAACATGCAGGCTCCGTCTTCTCAAGGATCCCCAAGATGGATGCTGTGGTAGCACATTCTTCCAGAAGGGGTGGTGCTAATGCCATTGGCTTACGAGCTGCTTCTGCAGGCCCAGAGTGTTCGGAGGTACCCAGGGGTTCGATGTCTAGGGCTCCTATTTGAAAAAGCACATCCTAGGTGTTAGCTTCTCATTTTCTCCCAACTAGGACCCTCACCTTGGCAGAGCATTCCTACCTTGGACACTTAGCCTTCTCTGGAGTTGGTGCTGGCTCTCAGTTGAAGGGTAGTATTTTGGTTGTCACAAATGGGGACAAGTAATATTCAAAGACACCACTGAATGCCATACGATGCACAGTACAGCATCCTATAATCAAGAATTGCCAGCCCCAAAGGGTGATAGTGCCAAGGTTGAAAAGACTGTGCTACTGAGGCCGCTACGTTGCCTTGGGCCCTCAGCGTGCTCTGCCCTTCCGCTGTGGAGTGGGCGGCCTTTGTGTTCACACCTGGTTTTGCACCGACTGCTACTAATGCCTTTTCATATCTAGGTAATCACAGAGCTTTGCAAGAGCTAGCTGGGCTTGATGTCATGGTGTCGTTACTCTTTCCTTGTTGACCCAAATATGTTTTTTTGTACCAACAAATGCTTTCCTTTCAATGCACTGGCCCAGGCCCGTCTGTGCATGGCTCCCGGGGGCAGTGACCAAGCACAAAGCCTCACCTGTTCCCACTCGCCTTGGACCCCTTCTCCATCTGCCGTTCTAGTCGAGGGTCTTGGAGGCAGACACTGAAGTGGGTTTTGTTGAGCAAGTTATTCATTACAGATGGGGAGAAGCAAGAATGGGCATAGGGAGAAGTCAACCTGGGAAACAAAATCCCAAAAGCCGCCAGCCAACCCACCCAGAATTGTGGAAGGGAGATGACCTGCTTTGGGCTGAAAGGGCCAGGCTGGGGAGAGAAGGGCTTGTATCCCACCTTTATCAGGAGGGGCCTATCCCTGGGTGAGAGGCCTCTCTACCAGTAAGGTAGTGTGGAGGGCTGGCAGGGGGCAGGCGGCCCATTGGCCATACTGGCAAGAAACCTAGGAGGGATGGAATGCCACTCTGTAGCCCCACCACTGGCCAGGAGGACGGGATGGGGGGTATTTGTGGGGAGGGATGTGCAAATAGGCATGCATGGCTGCCTGTGACCTTTGCCCACCATATTGGATTTAGGATCCCAAACCTGTGATGTGTGTGTGTGTGTGTGTGTGTGTGTGTGTGTGTGTGTGGTGTGTGTGGTGTCTGACACTTCCATCACTGGATTGCATTAGCTATGGGAATGTCATGCTGCAGAAACATTCATCTTGAAGCTTTGAGTTGATTCACTAGTAGCTGATTTAGTGATAACTGACCAGTGGGGCTTTTGGCAGATTCTCCCTTATCTAGGGCTCATTTGGGTTTGGTAGATGATTCTTACAGACTTCAATTAATGGAAAAATATAGTTAGAGGAAGGGTCTGTTCAATTCCTGACTTCCTCCCAAATCTATCCAATGCAGTAGATATTTTAATTTGCTTTAATTCATTTAATCTTTACACTTAGCTAAAGATTTTGACTTTCTTCTCTTTGGAGTGAAAAACTCTCATGGAGCACATGGCATTTTACCATATGGTATTTTATCTCCACGGTTAATGAAAGCTATGGAAATTATATGTTGCCTTTTGCTGTAGTTGGTAGGAAGCTTTGTGCTCTTCTCAGAAGCAAGAATCCCACGGGGAGAATGAATGGAAGAGGTGTACTTGGTGTGAACTTGAGGGGCTCCCATGCAGTGGGGGAGAGGGAAAGTGCTCTTCTTCACAGCAGGCGCAGCGGTGTGGACTGCAGAAGCCCCGCTCCCCTGGTTCTCTGCAGGCCTGGGAGGAGCAAAGGGAACGGTTGACTCCAGGGCTTCAAGGGCTATAAGGTCCTAAGGCATCATTTCTGTACTGTGGAGTAAGTTTGGAAGGGCATCAGCCCTCAACGATTTATGCTCCCACAGGATGACTCTTCTTCAGAAAGAGAAAAACGGGAGGCTTCACAGGAAGGGGTCAGGGGGTTCTCTCAGTGTCTGCCATCCTGCCTGGGGATGTGGGTGAAAGCCTGGGGCGGCGTCTCCCTGTCCTGGGTAGAAGTCTCTGGGCCTTGGCCAGTTCTCTGTGTGCTGGGCCACCAGCCTGGAGCACCACAGAGGATGACAGAAATGTATGTTGTCCCAGTTGTAGAGGCTGAAGACTGAGAGCGCTGCTGGCTTCTCCTCTGCTGTAGATGGCCTCTGCCCCTGTCCCTGTCATGGCCTTCCCTTATCTCTGTTAACAAAGACCCCGGCCTTTGATAGCCAGGCTCCTCAGAGCCCTCCGCTTGACCAGGCCTGACTTTGGGCTTCCCTTTCTGTCTTTGTATGATTCAGTTAAGAGTGTAAACCCTGCTAAGTTGGTTTAGCAACTCTCTCCCTCCATACTTGGTGTCTGAACATTTTCAACATTGTGCTACCTTGATCTGAGTTCATACAATTATGATATCGAGTCAGAATACTCAGAAACCTCTTATCCTGGATATTCTTCCTAGTGACTTTATGTCCTCGGGTTCATGCCCGCTCTTTGATTATAAATCTTCACTTGTCCTTGTTGGAATTTATTTTAAATTTTTGTGTGTGATACTCAGGTGGAACATAGAGGCTTTCTACCTCTGAGCTACACTCCCAGCCCTATTTTTTTATTCTTTAACAACGTCTTACTAAGTGGTGGAGGACCTCACTAAGTAGCTGAGGCTGTCCTCGAACCTCGATCCTTCTGTCTCAGCCGCCCAAATGCTGGGAATACAATCGTGTGCCACTCTGCCAGACTTTGTTGGAGTTTAGAGTTGTATCCTATCTCTCCTACTCTGCAGGACCTAATTGCATGGTCCCTGTACCTACCACCATGGCTTCCCTCAATGGAGTGGCTTTACCATCCTCAATGAATGTTGGGACGAATATTTTCTTTAACAGAAGCTGTGTTCCAATTTCTTCTTCCTAGACTGATACCAGTCATATTAGAAGAAGATGCTTCACACTTTCAGGCACCAGCAATATAACTGTTTATACTTAGGAAGCAGGATTCACTCTTTCATTAAGGGGCTTCAGTAGCCCCTCGATGGTGCCTTACTTAGAGAAACTAGGAAAGGGTTCTAAAATTGGGTGGACTGCTGAAACCCATGGCCAGAAGGCCAGCAACATCTTCTCTTGTCTTTGAGCTCCCTGACCTCCCTGATCCACACCCGTGAGGCTGCCTCTTTCACACCAGCCTCCTCCTCTCTTACACACTAGTCACATTGTAATTGCTAGACCTAAAATCAACCCCGAGCTCTTTAAACCTAAAAGCAAATCGTCCCCTGCTCAGATGAAGGGAATCGCTTGCTTAATCTGACCTAGGCTTTGTTATTCTTCCTGTTGCTTGCTCTTGGGATGTCCTGGTTATCTTTGAATATGCAAAGAAGAAAGGAAAGAAGCACCAACTTCCTGGGGCCTCCACAATGAGCTTTCTCTTTCCATCCTCAAAACCTCCAGCTTTGCGCTTGGTTAAATTTGACAGAAACTATTATATTCACCTATTTATTTATTTTTGGTGCTACAGATTGAACTCAGTGGTGCTCCACCTCTGAGCTACACCTCCAACCCTTTTCTTTTCTTTAGATTTTGAAACAGGACTTTCTTAAGTTGCTGAGGCACAATTCTAACCCATTCCCCTGCCTCAGCCTTCCGGGTGCTGGGACTACAGGCTGTCATCAACTATTATTACTATTATTATTTTTCCCTGGGTTTTGGAGAAAATCTCCTAAATGGTTTCTTTCTAATTTCTTATCCATCACCAGCCATAAATATCATGGACTAATCTTTCTAATTTTAATTGAAAAAGCCATATGTTCACATAAAAAGCAGAAATCAAGGCCTACCAGGGGGCAGAAGTCCAGTCAAAGCTTCCAGGTCTTCTACCTAGGCAGCCCCTGTCTTCATTCCCACTTTGAACTTTCTGGCTGAGTTTTTGCCTTCTGGACAAATCAAAGGGGAGCGTTTCTGACTGTGAACAGGCAGGTCCTTCTGAGTCTTGTACCTCTGTCTCTAGAACAGAAAGCGGTCCCCTGGTTCATGCAGCGTTCTGTTGAAGTCCTCTTGCTCACCACATTCACCCCTCTAAGTCAAGGCAAGGAGCGGAGAGCTCAGCATTCTCCCTTCCCTGGCCATCCCATTCCACCTCTCCTCTTGCTGCTTGGACTTTGTCCCGTGATGCTCCTGCATCATCGCCTGCTGTAACAGAGGAGGAAAGTCTTCTCTTCTCCTTGCACTGGCACAGGTGAAGGTGGATAAGTGGATGTTTGAATCCCTCCTGCCTGCCAGCACCTGTCCCTACATGGTAGTCATTCTACACAGTCTCCACCAGCTCCTTCATTTTATGGAGGGAGCGCAGGCCATTTTAGTGATGGCTGAAGTGACCTGGAGAGGTTTCCAGCGTGAATCTGTGCCCTGGCACTGTGGCAATGGAGCAAGCCGACCACTTACAGGTTAAGGTGCCAGCTGTTCTGTCAAGGCCAGAGGCTCGTCACCTGCACTCCTTCTTTCCCACGCAGCACAGGGCGATCTCCATATAGCCCGGAGGTTCTTCTCCATCCTCTCTAGCCACTTCTCTCCCCTAACCTTTTGGGCTCAGGAAAGATGGAACATTAAAGGGCAAAGGAACATGGGGAGTGATTTCCTTTTCAGTGATTCTCAATATGGGTTCACAAAAGCTGAAGTGAAAATAGTCTTAAAAATCGTTTTCCAGCAATCAACTAGAAGAAATGGTCCACATCTGCTTGGACTTTCAAGTTCTTTCACTGAACCCTGTGCTAGGGCTGAGAAGATACCACACAAGGGCTGGTGCTTTGCCGCAGGAGAGGCTGAGAAGCTGCCTCAGAGTCAAAATCCCCCTGAGCTTGTTTGGTTTCTCCCTGCCAATGATGGGAGGCCCTCTGCAATTGCCCCAAGAGAAGGGATCTTGAGCCCTTCAGAGGAATCAATGACACATGAAAGAAAGATGACAAAAGTCCCCACCCCAGGAAACCACAGCAGGGCAGTCCATGCTTCCAGCAGACAAATGGAATGTTCCTCTAGCTTACTGAGGATAGCTCGAAGAGATTACCCGACAGCCAGCACCTTCACAATAAGATCCCAGCAGTCCCCCCATCCCATGGCTGCTCATCACCACCCTCTGGAATACCCCACAAGCTCCCGTTCTCCAAGCCTCCGGTACTCTTGCAGCACAAGGCACTGTTTAAGACCTTCAGGGTGACCACATTTTGTGAGTTTTCCTGGGGCACATTAATAGACTTATCTCTTTCTCTCCTGTTGGTCTTCCTAATGTCAGTTTATTTCAGCAAATCTTTGAAGGGCAAAGAGAAGCCTTTCCTTCTACCCCTACATGATCAAGGGCTGTGTCTGGTCTGGATTTATCTTATAGTCCTGGGCTGAGGGTGGGGAACAAAGAGGAGGAGGTGGAGGAGGAGGAGGAGGAGGAGAGGACAAATGCTCTGCTCACCGAGGGCCACAGTCCAAGAGGTACCTATAAGGTGAGGATATATTTGTGATGCACAGGTTACGGTTGGCATCAAAGAGTCAGTGCCGGGGTGTCAGCCACTCTACTTGGGCGTCTGGAGCCCTCCAAGCTCACAATGAGTGCACTGCCTCTGAAGGATGAGCACTGGACTGACCTCTAGGGGAAAAGTCAGAGCTAAGTTGCTGCCCTTCTCCTAAAGCTGCCGTGGCAGGGCGGCTCCTTGGGAAGCTGTCCCTACAGTCTTGTTCACGTGGCCCCTTTAAGCCTTTGAGCAAGGCTTCTGTTTTGTCCCGATTCTAACTTCTAAAGTCCCACTGAACTGTTAAAAGATGTTAATTTCTAAGTCTCTGTTGAGATTTATAGAGCCCAAAGCATCTGATGGCCCTTATAACACACCTTGTTAGTCTTTAATTCTGAAAATTGATGTGATGTCTGTGTAAACAGAAGTGCAAGAGCTATCGCCCAGAGGTGGCTATCCCAAGCAATGTTCCAGAGAAGAAGAGGAAAGGAGATACACATCCGGGATGCCAAGACCCCGCAACACAGCCTTCCTCCCCTGATCCTTCTGTTTTCTCTACAAAACCCTTTTGTGCCTCTGAGGCCCCCCATCCTGGAGCTTTGAGGTAGCTCCCCTCCATCTTCCCGGGATTGTATCCCTTGAATAAACCTGATTCCTTCCTGCCAATTCTCATCTCCTAAATACTGGCCTCTGAGTGGGGAGCAGTCTGGACCACGCTTCCAGTAACACTGATTTTTCAGAAGAAGGGGATGAAAGCAACATGACATGAGGCTGACTTCCTCCAACAGAGAATTCTTTTTATTTTTAAGTTTATGGTAAGCAAGAATAAGAGGGGTTGCCTTACTTACTGTGGGGTCCCCAGAAAAACATTGATCTAGCAGAAGAGAGAACTGTGTTGGGAGGCAAAAAGAACTGTGTTGGAGGGCAGAGGGCAGAGGGCAGAGGAGGAGGACACTGGAAGAGCCTCTTTGGTCACATTCTCTGCATTGCCCGAATTAGCTGGGACGCCTGGGTGGCCGGTCTGGAAGAGCGGCCACATCAAGTCAGCCTGGTCCCAGGTCTTTGGAGAGAGGTCTTTGTGTTGCCCATCCCCCTTGCTCCGGGAAGCCCAGGCCTTCTGCACCTCAGCTCCCAGAAAGTGTCTTCAGAAAATGCTGTACCTCAGGGCTTTCTGCCCCCTCACCAGCTGCCCAGTTCCCTCTCTGCAGGAGGGCTTTGCTGCAGCTCTGTGACTCTGAGCACCCCCAAGGAGGGTGGGGGAAGAGAAGGCTGCAGGCTCAGTCCCCCTGGGCTTCAGATTGTATTGTGGAAGGGAGGGGGACATCAGGCAAAAGTCCTTCCACAGTGGCCACGTAAACCCAGGAGCCCTGCCCGCTGTCCTCGTGAGCAGTGTGTGCCTGTGCCTTAGGGTGTCTGCAGTGCTGGGGAGGTTTGTGGCTCATGGCCCCTGGTATTTTGATTGGGCATGAGATCCTGTGCAAAACTACATGCAGTGTTGGCCCCAGTCACCAGCCAGTCAGTTGTGGCCACCTTGGCAGAGTGCGCCAGGGCCGGGGCCAAGTTGCTGAGTATCGTCCACGTGCTCCACAAACCCCAACCTTTAAAATCTATTCTGAGATGTGATTTAATTAAATGCTGTGTGCTTGAAACTGGTTCAAATTAGTTTATCCATTTCTGATGGCTGTTTCCCACGTGAGCGCAAGTACTAATGACGCAGAGTGTATGCGTGCTAGCTTGCTAGAATAAAAATACTTTTATGCTATTTAGGATTTTAAAAAGTAAATAAATGGAATGACTGCTCTTAAATTGGTAAACCAATTCCAGCCACCATAAAGCCTTGGAAAGCCAGACGTCTTCTAAAACTCTTTTATGAGCATGCATGGTAGGGACTGCTGCAGATATTATTGTTTGCGAATAAAATGTAAATTAGTGCTTTTGTGTTCACCTGTAAGTTTTTCTGGAAAGCCAGTGATTGCATTTGAAACCTGCAATTCTCAACAAAAAGAGAAAAGTTCAGTGCTGATTGCTGGATATTTGGACCTCCCAGTGCAAACATTAACTGGCTGAGAGGCCCTCTGGAATGTAAGGGAGAGAACAATGCTGGGATCAGAGCCAAGCCCAGCAACACTGGCGCCGGGAACCTAGGGATTTGCCTCCTGGTAATAGGAGCTGAGCGCAGCCCAGCACTTCTGTTCGACTGGAAATGACATACTGTGATCCTTGACTTAGCCAAAGGGATTTTAAATGGAGGGAAGAGCTGGCAAGACAGGGTAGCCTGTACTTTTCAGTGTTTTCTAAACAAGCGGAGGAAATCGGGAGCAAAGACGGAGTCTACTGCATTTGATCCAGCTGAGTCAAGAATGGAGCTTTATAACTGCTGGTATTTTTTTTTTTTTTTTTGTACTTTCTCATCAGGCCCCACCACCCAGAAAGCACAGACATAAAGCAGAAACTTGAAACTGCTTTCATTTGCGCAGAAGGGCACCCCAACATTGCGTTATTGACAGGAGTTCTGAAAACACTGACAGCTGCAGAAATTGTACAGTTGAAGTTCAATTCCCCAGAGAAGGAACAATATACTGATGGTATTAATTCTGTTTGGAATTGTTAAAATAAGGCGAGGTTACGGGGCTGAGGGAGGGACCTGCCTTTTCTTCCTGCGAACAAAGGCATGCCTTGTGTCTTCCCTGGCGTCCTTGGGATGTCATTTCCAACCTTTTGAAACTGTATCTGATTATCCATGTGGCAATTAATCATAATTAAGCAGGCCTGAGGTTTGGAGAGGTACAAAGAAGGTGGCTAAGAGCTGGCTGGCTTTGGTCCTAAGAAGCCCCTTCCCCTGCTCCTGGCTGCGGAGAACCTGGTTCTGGAGCAGTGAGAGACCCCTGGAAGCCAGGGCGTTTCCAGGGCTGGGGGCCGCCGAGGGGCTCCCTGCTTGAGCCCCTCTCTCTCTGGCGAGCGCAGCTCCTCACCAAGTTCCACCACAGTGGAAGCCAGGTAACAAATTCCCTTTCTTATGCCAAGTGATTTGGATCCATTCTCACAAACCAGATTTTTTCAATTTATTACAGGAAAACATTCAATCATTATATGCTGGCACTGGATCTGGGGCACATGGAATTCTCCTCCACCCGCTCCACCCCCAATGAGCATTTTAAAAGCTTAGCAAGCCCAGAATGCCGTCTTATTAAAATTTTTTATATATTTATAATTAAAATACGGGGCTGGCATTGGAATCGTTTTAACAGATGTAACCAGACACGCAAGGCTTTCTGGAGCCCAGGTCAGGCAAGAAACAATGGCAGCTTTAACTCTGGGCCTGGGCTCCGGTTTCTATTTGCACATGGGCCCAATTTGTAGCATTTATGATTAGGTTTAAGTAAGTTGATGTGCTATTTATTTAGGAGAATTGCCATTTCAGAATATTACCATATTCCCCCCCCCCCCTACAACTGCAGGGCCCTGTGGCCGCTGCCTGTCTGTCCTGCCTGGGATTGGATTGTCACTGGGCAGAAGATGGTCTCTGCCCCAGGACCTGGCTTTCCGGGTCATTTCCCAAGGCTGCTGGGCGGCTTGTTTGGGTGTTGTGTTTACAGACAGAGCTACGTCACGGATTCCGGGCCTGACAACTGTGTGTACAGCCAGCCTGCCCAAAGGAGGGGTGAAGTCCTTTGGAAACTAATGACCCCAGGCCTGTGCCGTTCACACAGCGTCCTGTTGTGCACGAGCAACACGGTGCTGGAAAAAGAGCCCTGGGCCTTTAAGGCTCCTGGGGACACCGGCCAGCACCCAAAAGGAGAAGGAAGGGTTTCTCTGAGGGCAAAGATCTAGACCACCTTTCTGCTCTTGTTAACACCATGCTCCTCGGGGAAGCTTTATAATACCAGTCATTGCAAAGCAAGGTGGCTCGTGTCATCCCAGCCATTGATAAGTGCGTGCCCTTGTAGTAGATGTTGCAAGGGCAGTGGGTCCAAACCACTCTCCCCCGGCAGTGCATTCCTTACTGGGCGCCCCCTGTGGGGATAGACCCTCTCCCTGTCCTCAGGCATCCCCAGCATCCAGCTCCTCCTTCCTGTATGGACACTCAGAAAAAAACCCAGCAGCCCTTGGGAAAGCCAGTCTGGTCTTGTGACTTTGTCCTTGTTGTCTCTGAGGTAAGCGGTCCTTCTTTGCCCGTATCCAGACCTCTCTCTTCCACAGGGCTCCTGGACACACCTGTCCCCAATCCTGAAACAATGCCTCCATTGGCCAGCTTCCAAACTCCTCACCTGATGGGCCCTCAGAGGCGGCGGACCTCAGCCTACTTTTCCACAGAGATACTGTGACCACTGGCTAGTGAGAGTGTTCCCAAAGGGCACTCACACACACCTCGATTCTCTTTCCAGGTGAGGTGAGCATCCCTGACCCTCCTTGCACTTTGATTTCTCAGACCACAAGTGCAGGATGTAGGAGCCAGCTAAGAAGTGTGGTTCTCAGCTCCACAAACAGTGGCACTCAGCTGTCTCGACCAAGGTCACCCTACCCTTGCTGGATAAGGTGCCCAGGAGGCTTTTTTAAAAAATTTTATTGGTGCATTGTAGTCATACGCCTTAATGGAGTTCAAGATCGTAGAGGCACACATGCACACATCACTCATTGAGCCCTTCCCCGGGTATCACCCCATTTATCCCCCATTCCTCCTCGTGTTTGGCTTAGTGACTGACTTTGATATGTTTGTGAATGTACATCATATACAATAGGGAAGAGAGGAATTCCCAGGAAGCTTTAATGAGCCCCTTCTGTGGTCCCCGCTCCCATGCCCTGGGACAGCCAGCTCCCACCAGCCGTGTCTGGCCGTGGCCCTCTCCCAGGGACATCGGCTTTCTGGCAGACCCCTAGCATTTGCCTGCCCAGCCTCCCTTTCCATGTATGGACAAATTCCATTTCCTGGCTGATTACCCTTCATCACTAATTGGGTTAGGAGCCTTCTGGAGAAATAGCGGAGACTCTCAAGGGAGGTGGGTGCCCGGTTTGGGATCCCACAAACCTGACTTTTACCAGAGAAAAGCCCTGCTCTTCAGAGCCAACTTCTTCCCCTTCAGATCTGGCTTAACACGTGATCAGCAGCTGGAAATCACATAAAGTTAAATTAATAACCACAATTGCGATGCCTTCCAAAGGAAACAGTTACAGGAGGAGAAAGAGAAAACAGGCACATGAGTCATTCTCTCTGGCTCCTACCACTTCCCTTTTTTTCAAAGATAATTACTGAATTGTTGACCTCTTGAAGTCTAAAAAACAGATTAGATAAATATTTACTGGAGAGGGGAGCATGGTGGGGGCTCTGTTTTTGTTTTTTGTTTTTTGTTTTTGCCACAGGCCTCTGGAAAGCCGTTATGTTTCTGGAAGAGGATTTTTTTCCAACACCACAATGCAAAAGAGTGTTCTGGCAGAGCCCTGCACAGGTTTCGTGGGCACACGGCGTCGGAGCCCCAGGTCCCTGCGCCCCGCACCCTAGGATAAGAAGTCAGGCATAGCCGAAGAGCTGCATCAAGTTAAAAACCAAGAATAAACATATCCCTGGATTGTCACAGGGACAATTCTCTAAATTTAGCACGCCAGCCATTTGGGTCAAAGTGCCCTTCCTGGATCAGAAACGAGGAATCTCTCATTAGTCTAAACAGGTCCTGGGATCTGAGCAATTCATTCTACTTTTACTAATAAGAGCCCCCCCCCCCAAATCCAGAAGCAGGCCTGTCCAGAAAGCATTGCTCATACTTTCCTGTCTTTGTCTCTTTGGTGTTGAACGTAGAAACCTGGGTCCAGGAACTGACCTCGGGTAATCCCAAAGATCCGTTCCAGTGCCAAGGCTTGGCTGAGGGCCACTCCCTGCTCGCTAAGTCTCTAGTACTATAGGCAAAGAAACCTAAATTAAAGGCCAAAATGTCTCTTCAGCTTCTTGGGCCTCCAGCTCCAGGACAGCCACACGACTAAGCAATTCTCGGCTAGTGTTTTCTCAAAAATTCATCTCTGAATTCATAACAAAAGCAGAAGGTTGATTAGCAGACCACCTCGCTTCTTTGCAGCTCAGTGTCTTTGGACCTCAGCTGTTCTGTTCGCCCCAGGCCTCAGCCTTTTCTTGGCTCAGTCACCCTGGTGCAGAGTTGCCAGGCCTCCAGGACAGTCTTTTCCCTCCCAGCCCTTCTGCCTTGGGAAATTGAGGCTGGTGTGATTGCGTCCACCTGTTCATCCCGCAGCCCTCAGCCACGCTGGCCCCTGCAGCAGCCCACATGTAGCACGGCACCAAAGAGAAGGAAGCTACCTTCCCGCTAGAGGGGCAGCAACACTCTCGGAACACTGTCCCACCAGCTTCCGTGAACTGACCACTGGCTTCCACGGCCACCTGCGAGGTAGATCCTGGTGTTACCTGCCAACCCTGGTTGAGAGGACTAAGGCCTGGAGCACTTGGCCAGGAGCCCGAGGTCCGGCAAGGAGTTCCATGCCAGGTAACTTTTATGTGTTTTACCTGTATGGTTTCTTTTTTTGTATCAGCTAGAAATTTTTAGATTATCTACATCAATTTAAATAAGATATATCTACCATTATTGCTGAAGAGAAATTAATTGCCAGTGGGCTTAGAATGTGCTACAATGATTGGGAACAGGGTAAAATAAGCGAGGTATGCTTGCAAGGCCAATCGCATGGTGCTTGGACCTCAGTCCTTCTTTCTTGACCTCCTCCCTTGCTGTCCCACCAATTTCAGCAGGACATTCTTCTCCTCCTCCTCCTCCTCCTCTTCCTTCTCCTCCTCCTTCTTCTTCCTCCTCCTCCTCTCCTCCTCCTTCTCCTCCTCCTCCTTCTCCTTTTCCTTCTCCTTCTCCTCCTCCTTTTCCTTCTTCTCCTCGATACTGGGGCTGGAACCCAGAAGCATTCTATCTCCATGCTACATCCCCAGCCTTATTTTTTTTTATTATTCTTTATTTTGAAACAGCATCTCACTGAGTTGCAAATGGCCTCACCAAGAAGCTGAGGATGTCCATGAACTACAATCCTCCTGTCTCTGGCTCTCAAATGCTGGGATTACAAATGCATGCCACCACGCCCAGATTGAAACTTCTAGCTTCTACTTACTTCTCTAACCCCAGGAGAGGACGAGGAGCAGCGAGAAAAAAGAAAGGCTGCAGGAAGAAAGACAGAGCTGAGCAGGGGCGTGAGATGCTCTCTCCCCTCCAGCATAAATGACCCTAAGGAAATCCACGAGGCTCCGTGGACAGCCATGAGGTTGGACTGGAATCTCCTGTGGCTCTGATACCAAATGTGTCATTGGGGTTCTGACAGAAATAGCATGGCAGGGGAAGGAAAGCATCCTCAACAGGTGGAAGAGACCTCCAAGAAAAATGTTCTGTCATGCAAAGGGGAAGAACGGGGTCCCCTGTCCTCGTTCTCCGGCGTCTCGGGCTGGAAGGCCCTGGTAGCTCTCTTCTGTTTTGCCTTCATGTCAAAGCCCCTCATGTGTCCTGGAGTTTTCTCTCCTGGCTTCTGCTGGTCTTGTCAGGGAGGGCTAAGCAGGAAGGCTGGTGCAGAGTCCAGCCCCGCAGCCCCCCACAAGCCCCTGCACACAGCAAGAGCACCAAACCAACCTCAGGAGCCGGGCAATGAATCACCAGGGAGAAATTCTGAACCTGAAGTAGTTGCAGGTTTTGAATGAGAATATGAGAATTTCACTATTCAGATTTTTCATCCTCCTCTATAACCTTTCTAGTGAATTTAGTGGAAATGGAATCCAGGCATCATGCATGGCTCATGCTTATAATCCCAGTACTTGGGAGGCTGAGACAGGGGGATCACAGGCTCGAAGTCAGCCTCAGAAACTTAGTAAGGCTCTTAGCAAGTTAGCGAGACCCTGTTTTAAAATGAAAAAACAAAATAGGGCTAGATGTATAGTTCAGAGAAAAAATGCCCCTGGGTCAAATTCCCAGTGCAAGAAAAATAAAGAAATAGATAACCACATTCTTGGACTTTCAAGTTCACTGAACTTTGAACAAGTATAACATTTTGCCACTGAAAAAAAATAAAGAAGAAAGAAATAAAACTAGCCCAATGGAAAGGCTCAGAAACCTCCTGGAAACTCACATAAGTCTTACAAGTGCTGTTTCCACATAATCCTTTGGAACTCAGACAGAATCTTCCACATTTATTGTCACGGGTGGGAAAGTTCGTGGCCAGGGACTTGTTTTCAGGGAGCCATATATAAAGCAATACTGGTGGGGTTCTAAATGCAAGAGCACGTGTTCTTACAAGTTCTGGGTCTGCCCCATTCATAAGCCATTGTGTGGTTCCCGGCATTTTCCCCACAAAGATGTGAAGTGCATTGCTATTCTGAGCACTCCAGATGAGGCACAGGTGCACCTTTATGGCCAATGCCCTGCACCCTGTCTCTCCAAGCAGTTTATGTTTCAAGTAAAACACGGGGTGGCCTGGCTACGTCTTAAGGGACAAAGAGGAGATCCGGAGCTGTTCACGCCTTAGCAATAATCCTGCAATATATTAAGAAGAAAGTACAAAAACATATGCCAGGGAGGAGGCCGGGCTCTGCGGCAGGCTCATTCATCACCGTTCCAACCCACACCCCAGGGGATGCTCCACCACTGGGGCTTCTCCAAGGCCTCAGGACAGCCATGACATTTTCCCACACGGTTTCTCTTTAATGTGTAGTGTGAAGTCTGCATGGAAAGTTCCCTGGTTTGGGTTTTCTGGATCAGAAGCTAGGGAGAGAAAATTGACTGGAGCTGGATGGATTTGGGGTCCATTTATTTTTAAACAATCAGTTAACACAATTCCAGGAATGTTTCCGGAATCACAGGACATGTTCATTTTGCTTGGAGGGGGTTAAATGTGAGGACTAAAACTCAGCCTGAGACAGAGAGGAGAAGCGAGTTATAATCAAGAAGTGGTGGCAGGGGTGGGAAGAGGTATCGATGTCCTCAAGATACTAAGCTTTAGCACGTGTAGAAGGTCACTGGAGCTCGGGAACTAGACTCAGCATGTGTATAAGGTCACTGGATCCCAGGAACCAGATTTTAGTACATGTAGAAGGGCAGTGGATCCAGGAACTAGACTTCTCACTGAGAATATAGCGTGGGAGGGCGAAGCCCTTTTGAGCTCTTTGTTGAGACGATGTGCTGAGACTCGTGATATCATACCAATAAAAACAACACTCCTTTTCTATCCATTAAGTGAAGGTTTTAGAATGAGCCACCACTAGGGGAGAGTGTGGCAGCAATTCCACAGACACATAAAATCACATTTTACATTCCCACTCTGCCCAGTTGATAGATACTCTGGGGAGTGGAAGTGGAAATGTGGTTAGAGAGTGTAGCCCGGAGGTAGAAGGGCTTCCAGAAATTCAGTACCACCAAAAAAAAAAAAAAAGTTACTATAAACATCCATATTCATAATATTTTGCATTGCATGCTCACTGCATTTTGGTAAATATTTAGGAATAGAACTCTTGGGTCATAAAATAAATGTATGTCAACTTCATAAGATTGCCAAGCAACTTTCCAAACTGAGTACATCCTTGTTTTTCTTCTTTTTTATGGTCCTGGGGATTGAATCCAGGGGAATTCTACCTCTGAGCTACACCCCCCAGCCCTATTTTATCTTTATTTTGAAACTGGATTTCACTGGGTTAATGAGAGTCTACTTTCTGCAACTATCCTCAAACCTATGATCCTCCTTTTTTAGTGTTCCAAGTACTTGGATTAACTATATCATTTTATCATTGCACCATTAGAACTGGGTGTAGCTCAGTGGAAAAGCCTTTGCCTGGTATATGAGACCCTGGATTTATTACTCAGAGTTGCAATAAAAAATCTAGAATTTTCATTAACTAAAATATGGATTAAAATTAACAATAAAATTTGTTTTAAAACTTAAAATTAAAATCAAGAGTTTATGCTCCCTTGAAGCAATGCCTAACTATTCAGTTGCTTCATGTCTTCATCAGCATTTAATGTTGTTAGTCCTTCTAGCTTTAGCTGTTCCGTCAGATATGAGGTATTACTTCATGTGAATTTAATTTTTAGCACCCTTGTTGCCCATAACACAGAGCATCATTTTATGCACATGTTGGCCATTATGATATATTCTTTTGTAAAGTTTTTATTTCTTATTTGTCTATTTTTAGGACTGGGTTGTGAATATTAGTAAATTTTGTGTGGGGTGACTCTGTGTGCTCTGGATATGAGGTTGTAAGAGGTATGTATCTGTGTGTTTATTGCAAATATTCTTTCCTAGTCTGAAACTTATATTTTCAGTTTCTTAGAAGAGTTCCTTGATGAACAGAAGTCATTACTTTTGTTGATGCCCAATTTGTGAATTGTTATTGCTTAGTGGATTTTCTTAGCACTCCCTATGTTAAATCTCTTCCTGACTCAAGGTTGCAAAAATATTCTGTATGGGTTTTTTTCTAGAAATTTTAAACTTGTAGTTTTTATTCTTAGACATATGATTCCTCTGAAATTCCTTTTTTTTTACATGCAAAGCAGAGATTGAAGTTCATTTTCTCTTGTGTTTACCTAGTTGTTCTGCCATCATGAGATGAAAGACCATACTTTGCTGTCGATTTATGCCAGGCCTTTATCAAGAGTCACTTGGCCACACATCTGTACATTCTTGTGGACTGCCTCCTCTACCCCGTGATCTGTTTATAACCTGTGCATCAAAACCACACCGAGGAGCTAGAGGTGATGCGGTCTTACAATCGACAACGCCCCATCCTTCTCTTTACCGTTGTTTTGCCTATCCCAGATTCTTCGATTCCCATGTAAATTTTGGAATCAATTAGACAATTTTATTTTAAAAAATGTCTGCAGAGATGTAAATATTGAATGTACATATCAGTCTTCTTCATAACACTGAATTTTCTAACTCATGGATTATAGCTCTTCATTTATTTAGTTTTAAAAAAACTTCTCTAAGTTTTCCACATAGGCATCTAGTATAGCTTTTTTAAAAAATTCTTGTTAAATATTTTATGCTTTTTGATACTACTGTAGATGGCACGGTTACTTCAGGTGGGTTTCCCATTTGCATGTGGCCAGTATATATAATAGCAGTTGAATTTTTTGTCAGTCTTATCTTGTAAACTTTCTCAATTTGCTTACTAATCCTAAGAGTGTTTTGACTCCTTAGGATTTTCTGTAATATGACCATGTCTGCAAATAAAAATACGCTTTCTTCTTCCTTTCCAACGCTTCCAACATCATGTCTTGTTTCTAGTTTATTCTATTGCTCTGTTACTTGGACTGATGAGATCCATCGCCGTGCGCTGGTCTTTAAGGAAGGACGCTGGTTGTCCTCCTGTTGAACGTGATGCTCCAGGTTCTCACAGAGGCCCCTTAACAGAAAGAGCAGGTTTCCTTTAATTTGTAACTTGAAAAGTTGTTCTGTTCTTTCCATGAGTTGGTCTTGAACTTCAACAAATGTTTATTTATGGATATTTTACTTTTTTAAATGTTTTATTGGTGCACTGTAGTCATGCATCTTAATGGGAGATAAGATGGTGGAGGCACACATGCCCCCATCACCCAGTTAGCCCTTATCCAGTTCCCACCCCATTCCCATCCCCTCCCTTCTCCCCATGCTTGGCTTAGTGATTGATTTTGGTGGATATTTTAAATGCTTGTGTTTTATTCTTTATTTTTGAAATTTTAGAGGAATTGTGACGGGGGTCCTGCCCGCCGTCAGTGGTGCGGGGCTGATCAGGAAGGTAGAGTGCCGACGACTCGAACACACACACATGAGCCGGGAGTCAAGTCAAGCAAGATCTCGTTTATTCCTCTCCAAGCAATCATATATATAGCACAATACCACGAGGGGAATTCCCATGGGAAATAGCCTAGACTATCAGGATAAAGATCACTAGCACGTAGTTCACAGCCAATCCCAGGCCTGTACATGAGCCAATCACGTGTGTGGATGCTCCTTTAAAAGTAAAAAAAAAAGGGAAAAACTGCTCAGTCTCCCCACCCATAATGAATGGGGAAACCACGCCTTCGTGGCTTCCTCCAGGCGCCATCTGAGCCCCTTTTCTGCTGAATCATTTTACTGCAGAAGTTCTTAAACTTTACCTAAAGCTTTGCCTTAGGCTGCAGGCCGCTCAGGCCGAGGGAGGCTGCATCTCTACTGTATGGACACACCCCATCAGAACTGTAATCACTGATTTTCATATATCCAGCCAGCTTTGTGATGTGGTGGTAAAACTCACTTGCTAAGGATGTATTATTCATTTCATATAGTTGAATTTGATTTATTAATGTTTCATTAGCTATTCTATGTGTGCAGATATTAATCTTCTATTTAAAGTTTCCTCATTCTTACTTAAAATTTTGATATCAGAATTATGATGGCCTCAAAAATGATTGGAAAGTGTTCTATTCTACTCCAGTTTTTAAGAAGATTTGTATATGCCTAGACCTGTTTGTCCTTAAATATTTGATATGATGCTCCCCTAAAAGCATGTGCCTGTGTGTATATATGTGTACATGCACACATGTGTGTGAAGGGTTCCCATAATAGACTTAATTACTTTGAGCAACATAATACTACTCAGATTTTTAAATTTTATTCTTTTTAAAGTTAGTAGATTCAAAGTGATCTAACCCAAAAAGTGAGGTAATTCATTTTTAGTTAGCTCAATTTTGTCATCCCACAGTGTATACGCATTATCAAAACATCATGTTATATAACATAAATAGTTGAATTTTTATTTACTAATTAAAAAATAAATTTAAAAAATCTTCTTGTGCCAGATTGATAAATTATAATATAAGGCTTTTTTCCATTTCTTCTAGTTTGTAGAATTATTGGCATAAAGTAGTCCTCAGTATTTCCACATCATTCCTTCAATGCTAAAGTGTGATTAATTAATGGCGTACTTTCTTTCATTCATAATGTTGGTGGAAGTATCTTTCCTTCTCTTTTTTTTCCTGATTAGTCTTGCTCAGGGTTGATAATATATTGATTTTATTAATATTTTCAAAGGCCTAAATTAACCTTTGTTAATTTTCTTTATTATTTCTTTTTTGTTTCATTGATTTTTTCTGATCTTTACTTTTTTCTTCTTTAATTAGGTTTTGGATTTTATTTGTTCTTCACTTTCTACCATCTTAAGAAGGAAACCAATATTGATTTTACACCTTTCTTAGGAATAAACGCATCTAAAGCTGTACATTTCCACATACACTACTTGTGCTGACTCCCACACGTTTTAATATGTTCGGTGCATAAAATAAGGGGTTGGCAGTTTTTATTTTTCAGCACTTTAAAGATGCCATTTCTTTATCTTTGGACCTCCCGTTTTTGCTTCGGTTTCTTCTGATGAGAAGTGGGCTGTTGTTAACTGTTATTCTCTGTATATTGAGCGTGTGGGTTTTCGTTGGGTTCTTCTGACCCTCTTGTCCTGCTCTAGTCTGACAGTGCCGCCACGGTGTGCTGTGGTTGGCTCCTCCCATCAGGACCATTGGAGACTCCCCGCCTCTGTACCTTGAAGCTCCTCAAGGAATCCAAACGCTGTTCACCATTAGTCTCTCAACTATTTCCCCCGACCTACTCGGCCTCTCCTCTGTTCCTGAGAATCCTTTGCTTGTGTTCCTCCTGCAAGTTATTGAGATTATTTTGTTCAATCTGTGTTATTCAGTTTGTGGAATTTGATTCCCCCGGCTCGTCTTCCAGCCTTCTCTTCTTTGCTTTCTAACCTGCTGACGACCCATCTGGAGGAATTCTCATTCCTCATTTCTCATTTCAGATATTTCCCTCTTTTGCCTTAAACTTTACCTGCTGTGCCTTTACTGACAGTCTCTGCCAACAGCTAAGATTCCCACTCTCCACACTGCCTGTGTCTTTTCTGTAACTCTCCCACGAGCTTAAGTCTCACTGGCTACTGTTCCTCAAAAATGAATCCCCTTGTCCTGCGTTGTCTCACAACCTCTGAGCCTACACTGAGTGCTGCTCAGGGTGCAGTGGGAGGGTGTTGTCGTGGCGCCTGTAGTGACGCCGCGCTTAGTCAGTGGCAGGTCCTCCTGAACTGTCTGCTGCCTTAGGGCAGATCTGGGCTCATTTTGGTCTGAGTCCCAGGATAGGAATCTTAATCTGGGGAATATTTACATATCATATATATATACACATATACATATATATATATATATGGTTCAAAGATATATATATATGTGTGCATATATATATATATGTATTTGACAAATACCTAAATATAATAGTTTCTATATTTACACACCTATGGTAAAATTTAATTCATAATCTAGGCACAGTAAGATATCAACAATAAGAACTAGTAATACAATAGACCAATTCAAATAATATATCCTAATAAGGCATCGTTACTCTTGTACTTTGGGGTACTATTAAGTAAAACAAAGGTTATTTGAACATGAGCATTACGTGTCATCGGGTGTCAGATTAGGACAGTTACTGTGATAGCTGATAAAGCTGAGTGACAGACAGGTGCGCAGTGCCTACAGCTTGGACATGCTAGATGAAGTGGGACCCCCGCCCTGGGGAGACAAAGCAAGCAGTGCAAGATTTCTTCGTGCAACTCAGAACAGCGTGCAGTTGAAAACTTAAGAATTGTTTACTTCTGGAATTTTCCATGGAATACTTTTTCAACATAGCTGACTACAGGTACCCGAAGCTGCAGGCCAGACGCAAGACTCCACGTGTATGCATGCATGTTCATTTTTAAATCCTTTTCTAGTGGGAAAAATTCTCATTTACCACTTCAACAATGATCAAAAATATTACTCAGGCATAAGCCAAAATAACTATGGAAAACCTCTATTAGAAGAAAACATTAAACTTTTACTGACAGACTTTAAAAAGTCATACTATGTTTTTATAATGAATAAATTCTTTGGAGACGTAAATTGAATGTAATCCCAATACAAATGTCAACAGGACTTTATTTTACTTTATCCAATTCTAAATTTTACAAACACATTAATCTTGCATAAATAATAAAAAAATTTAAAGATGAAGCATAAATGAGTTTAAAAATAGTATATCCATATGTGACATGTACTGTTAAGCTAAAGCAATTAAACAATTTGGTAGTTGATATAAGATTAGACAAATAGAGTACAAAAATAAACTTTGATACATAAATAACTTTAGTAAAAATAAATAGAGAATTAAAAATGAGTGCTAACATCACCGATTATACAAGAAACTCTATTAAAATAACTAAGTTTTGGCAGAAAAAATCACCCTGGATCCTCAGCTAATTCCTGAAATTATGACATAAATCTTAAATGTTTCAAAGATTTCATGGAATGGGTTTCAACTTAAAAAGTACTAGAACACAAGTGGAAAAACGTACTTATGTAACTTCAGGATGGGAAAGAAATGGATGAACAACAACAAAAAGAAGGTGTAGCCTCTATTTAACAGCTGCCATTTAAGCATGAGAAATCGCTTGAAGTAAAATGACAGCGTTGGAGAAGAAGTCATTTACGGGATAGACGTGTTTTGAGAGCGCTCCTGCAAGTCAGTTATAAAAAGCACAGTGCAACATAAAACTGTGCAACAGCCACGTGAAGTCGTGAGAAGTCGCACACCGGAAGGAGAATCGTGCAAAGTGGAAATAAGAGAATTGGAGAATTCAGGATGAAGCCTTCCTTGGTCCACATTGTGCCGCTCCAACAAAATGCCACAGGCTGGGAAATTTATAAAGAAAAGAAAGACACTTCTCACCATTCCAGAGGCGGGGAAGTCCTGTGTCCGGGTGGCAGCATCTGTGGAGGGCCAGCGTGTGTCCTGACAGGCAGAAGTCCTGGCCCCGGTGGAGCCCCACGTGGCAGGAGAACAACACTGCACGAGAGACGTCAGAGCCAGGGGAAGCCGAGGAGCCCACCTTGCTTTTCTAAGAGCCCACTCTCACGGTGGCTAAAAGGCTGTAACCTATCACCAGAGCAAAGCTTCAGTGACTCGACACCTCCTAGAAGCCCATTCCCAATACCATCACAATGACAAATTTCTTTCTTTCTTTCTTTCTTTCTTTCTTTCTTTCTTTCTTTCTTTCTTTCTTTCTTTCTTTCTTTCTTTCTTTCTTTCTTTCTTTCCTTCTTTTTGTGCTTATGATGAACCCTGAGGCACTCTACCACAGAGCTACATGTCCCAATCCTGTTTTTTTTTAATTCATTTTTTATTTTGAAACAGGGTTTCACTATGTTACAGAGGGCCTCATTAAGTTGCTGGGACTGGCCACAAACCTGCAAATCCTCCTGTTTCAGCCTCCTAAGCACTGGGATTACAAGTATATGCCATCACGCCTGACTGACAATTAAATATCAACGTGAGTTTTGGAGAGGACATTCAAACCATAGCCGATAATAGTGTCCTTGTCCTCTGTGACACTGATTAAAACAATTAAAATCTTAATACCCTATGTTGATAAAGTTGTGTGAAAACTGACATTTTGTATCCTTGTGAGGCAGATGTAAATTGTGGGGGCAATTTGATAATTATTTATGTGGCTTTTTACCCAGGAATTTACCTTAGGAGCCCATTGAAAAATGATGTATACATACGCTTCCTTTAAGAGCAACAAAAGAGCAGGGAAAAAGCCACATATTTCCAATAACAATAAAATAATTAATTATTACATAATTTAGGTGTATCCGTAAAGTAGGATACAAAACACACATAAAAAGTATGAGTTATATCCTGATATACAACAAATCTCCAAGTTACATTTTTAATTGAAAAAGTCAAGATGTACAAAATATGTATAATATACACCACCTGTGTAAATAAAGCCGATCTGTGTACACACTCTCTCTGTGTCTGCAAAATGCAAGGAACTAGTTGTAATGGCTACATCTGGCAGTGAGGTTTGATGACTGGGGCGGAGGGGGACTTCCTTTCCTTTTGTACCTTATGTATCCTACTCTCCAGTTAAATTTTTTGGTAATGAACATAAATTACTTTTTTATTAAGTATTTTAAGACATTATTTATGGGCCTTTTCCAAGTTTGACATCCTAAGAGGCCATGCTTCTGGAATGCCGATGAGGCAGAGAGATTGTGCTGAATGTCTGTGAGATTTCAGGTCAGAAAGAGCAGCAGAAGCCGAGAGTTTAGACAACTTGCCTAAGGTGACCAGAAGTGCTGGACGAGTCACCAATCCTCAGCACGCAAAATCTGTGTGATCTATGTGCAGCTGCATTATGAATCGAGCGCTTCTGTGTGCTGCTACTCAGCCTCGCTGGAAAGATCGTGCCGGTGATCATACCGTGTGCACTGTTTTTGAAGTCATGAATGCCATCGCTATGTTTCTGTTGTATATTGTTAAAGTCTCATCCACACAGCCCCCCTCTTAGCTTCCTCATTCTGCTGGACTTTGAGGGTCTTCAACAGAGAATGTCATTCTGCGCTGAGCCAACGAGAAGGATATTCTAAATCTCTTCACATTGAGTATTACCGAGTCCACTGGCTAAAGTCATTCAGAGTAAAGCATTGTTTGATGGTTGGAGGACACTGGATTCATCTTTACCTTGGACAAGAGGGCATATTCCATGACGCCCAGGTATCTCTTCAAGATTTATGACTGAAAGATGTAGCATATAGCATTTTAACTTTTTCTCTGTTTCTGGATTTTCAGGGCAATTCCTCAGAGTCCCCTCCTAATCACACTCAGAGCTTCTATCTGTCCCATGATTTTCTGTGATAGACATGTCTATGAGCCAACTTCATATTACCAATCCATCAAGAGGCATGGTGTGCTCTGATGCATACCAGGAGCTGAGGGGTGCTTGAGAATGTGAGATGCATGGCTCCTTCCCCATGGGGGATCTCACGCCCTGGGGGACAAGCATGGAACACAATAAGTCAGAGGCGCAGCAGGCTACAGCAGGGTGGGGAAGTCAGGTCCACCTCCAATGTCTAAGCTAGGAAAAAGCCAAGTTGGTGGGTGGTTCAGCCTATGCTGGGGAGGAGGCTGGAGGACACTCAGCCAGCATTCGGGTGGCCCTCTACCCTCAGCCTGGACTCTGCCCCTTCTGAGCTCTGAGGTGACTGATTCTGGGCTTGTGGAGCTGTCTGCAGAAAGGTTTGCTGGTGTCTGGAGATGAACAGTGCCTTAAGGGAGCTTGTCTTCAGTCCTTGAGGACGAGGGGGTCCTTGTGCCCATTCCCCTCTGAACACTAACAGGCTGCTGCAGCAGGGGCCCTGGGCTTGAGCACAGGTGTTTCCATCTTAATAAGGGCCAGTGGAGCCACAGGTCAGAGGTCTCAGATGTAAAGGTCATTATGAGTTGTTCCTGCGGCCAGGAGCCTGGGCCTCCTGGGACTTGGGGTGATAAGTCCACTGCAAGGAAGTTCTTCCTGCAGAAGAGAGGAGCCATCGCTTACTCAGAAGAGAGCTCTAATCGGCCCTGTGTGTGCATACTGAGGTCAGTTGGATAACCTGGGCTCCTCTGGTGATGAGTCGAGGCTTGTTTAGATGGAAAAACTATTCAAGACTTGGCTCCATCCCAATAGTATCAGAAGATTCAGGTAGAGCAGCTGGAGGTAGAGGGGGAATGAGGGGAGATGAGGCTGGATGTTCCTTCCCTTGAGAGATATTGATGGAGCACGTGCCCTGTGCCAGGCATGCTTGGTGTGGCCAAGAGGTCTTCCACATGAAGCCCGGCCAGGGTGCGCTGGCCTGATTCTCACAGGTTCTGGGAGGACGGGACAGCAGTTCCACTAACAGCTCACACTTGGCTCGGGAGGCAGGGCTGAGTTCCAAGGTGACACTTGCCTCGAAGCCCCTTTCTCTGCGTTTGTGGGCTCTCTTGTTGCCCCTCAGAGTGGAGCTGGGCTCTGAAGGTCCATGTCCCTCTTTGTTTGGGATTCCTTCCAGGTCATTTGGAATTCATTCCCGGGATCTGCTCCAGTTAGATCCCCACTTTCACAGTACTGCAAATGTGGAGAATCTGCGAGATGCTCACTGGTTTTCCCTCTTTAAACAATTTTTCTGCAGACTTTACAGTCCCAGAGCTGCGTGCATATCAGATTCGAAGAGCAGTAAGTTTTGCAGGGAAGAAAAGGAACACAATGAAACAAATTCGCTGCTCTCCTGTGAAGCGGTGGACTCACTCCCAGCTCTCTCGGAAGGAGACAACTTGAGTGTCATCTGTTTGCAAATGGTTGCGAGGCGGTCCAGCATCACACTGTCGCGACGCTCCCAGCACACAGGTGCACCAGGAACACTCCCCAGTTGCCAGGCTCTGATGTGGAGGTGGCTCCAGTTCCCGCCAGGCTGGCCTGCAGACATGGCAAGCCGACGTCCGGGCTCTCCCTCCACTCCTGGCCAGGTGCTTTGTGTTCATTTTGCCTTTGTTTTTCCCAAGATGGCTTCAGCTTGGATACTTCCAATTCAACTCAGCCAAACTGTGCTGGCTGCACTGACGTAAGCGTCTCATCAACGTCACCATCACCATCTGGGGACATTTCCTGTGTGCCTGCCGCCAGCTTCTGCCAGGTCCACGCACAGTTCTTTACTGTCTGTAATGTGCCAGGCCCTGTGCTAAATGCCGGGCAGATGGCCATACGCTACTTCCCGGCTTAAAGAACCCAGGCTGCAAGAGAGCAGAGAAACAAATATTTCAGAACAACCCCAGCTGAGCAGTGTTGAAGGATGCGCCGTGGGGATATAGAGCATGCAGGTCCAGCCTGGGCACAGGAATCGTGGCAGGTTTCTCACAGCCACTGTGACTCAAACGGATGAGTCAGGATAAGCCACAAAAGAGCAGGCAGTGAATCAGGACATTCTCCAAGGTGCCTACACCAACATAAGATGTGGAGAAGGTATACCTATTTCTGTCTAGGGTCAGAATTAGGCGGGACCTGGGTGAGGCTTGGGATTCTCTTCCACGTAGGCCAGTGGCGATCAGATCAGGGTACATATTTTCCTTCTTGAAGAATCCTCTCTGTAGGATCATCTTAGCAGCCCCTCAAAGAACATCTTGTAGGAACTTCATTCCACCCTGATCCACCAAGGGACCCCAGAAGCAAGGCCCAGAAAATCAGTCTTTTCCATTTGGGCTGGAATGCTCTGGATTTAGGGTGTAATTCTTTGGATTCTGTTTGCATTACTATACAATTTGGGCCTTTAAATGTTCACTTACCTTATCGTCTTCTATTTACTCAAAAAGTATTTGTTAAGTACTCATTGATAATGATAGTCCAGTAGATTGATGTGTAGGCAGGTGGATATATATATGACATTAATTGGGCCCTTTGATATACATGTATTTTTTTCAGTACTGGACAATGGAGTTTGTCTCTTTTAACCCTTACAATCAATCTATGAAGTTGGTACTGTTACTAAGTCAATTATGCAGGGGGCTAAGCGAGGCTTAGAGAGATTGAGTGACCCCTACTCCACCCCTCAGTAAGGAAGAGATTCCTCCGAGGGAGTCTGAGCTCTAGGGTTTGATCCTGGAGAGATGGCAGGAGAAGCCTTCTTGGTAGAGTCAACGGGCAGTGGTGCAGAAGCTCGACTGAGGCTTGCAAGGACCATGCCTGGCTCGCTGGTCACAGGGAACCGTGATCAGGGATCAGGCAAAGAAGGCTCAGACAGTGTGCAAGGTGGATGGGGTGAGGCTGCCTTGAGATGGTAAATCTTTCATATTTTCCAAAGTAGGTAACCGAAAGACATTGGTGCTCTGAACTTAGAAGAATGAGAGACTCTAGGAAGACTAATAGTGGCATAAAACAACTATACAATTTTGTTCAAAACACTTTCATATTAAGATTATGTGAAAACCCAAATAAGATCCCTCACTGTGTGCTGAAGGGACGTGTGGTCCAAGTGGGCTGCCAGGCTTTATGAGGAGGCCATATTGTGAAGGCAGCTCCCGGTGATGTTTCAATTATATATGGCTTGATCAATAGCCATTGAGCTAGCAGGGTGTGGTGGTGCATGCCAGTAATCCCAGTACGTGGGAGGCTAAGGCAGGAGGAGGTGCATGCCAGTAATCCCAGTACGTGGGGGACTAAAGCAGGAGGATTGCAGTTTTGAGGTCAGCCTCAGCCACTTAGCAAGACTCTCAATAACTTAGCCAGATTTTGTTTCAAAATAAAAATAAAAGGCAGGGCTATATCTTGAAGGTAGAATGACCCTGGATTAAATTTCCAGAATAGCTATTGATTTTATAGCTATCACATCTATCAGTGAGGGTAGGCTAAGCAACCCAAGATCTTTGCTATCTGATGTTTTAAAACATATTTAGAACTTTCATGAAGTCCCATGTTGAACAGGCGGCCTCCTGCTTCCTGACCTTCTAATGTTTTGCTTGCTTGGCTTGGGTAACTCACCTCCATCAAATAAAAGGTACTCTTTTATATTTCCCAGCCTAGTCCGAACACTTTTCAGAGAAAAGCAAAAACAATAACACAATGATCACTCATATATTTGCCACATGTATCTGATAATTATTAATATTTTTCTCGCTTTATCTCCAGATGAATCTTTTGATGGTGCACACATATATCACAACAAGCTTCCCTAAACACCGACAAGCAAGTTCCCAACTTAAGAATCATGTCTTATGTAAAGACACACTTTATCATAACAATAAGTAATTACTTAATTTCATCTATTATTTAGTTCATACTTAAATTTCCCCAATTATCTACAAGTTGGCTTTGTGTCGTATTTTCAGATGGAATCCAATCAAGAATCATGAATGTCTCCCAGTCGTTCTAATTCCTTAGTGTTTTTTAATGTAGAACAGGATCCTCCTCATTTTTATATGACACTGATATTTGATAATATCAGGCTCATCATCTAATGGAAAGTCTCATATTTAGAGTTTATCTTATGGTTTCCTTATTATATATGTGCATTTGATTTCTTTTTCTATCCCCTGCATTTCCTCTGAATGGAGGTTAGGTCAAAAGGCTTGATTCAAATACATTTGGCAAAAATAATTGAAATTTTTATGGTTGTACTTCATAAACCTATGATGGGTTTTTCCACCTTTACGGATTCTGCTTAAGATAATAACTCTCATATGTTTTCATGATAAAGATTTTTTTCCCTTACTGAGGAAATGGCAATATGTTAGTCCACCTAGTCTTTGTTTGAATCAATATTTTTTGTTTTGTGTTGAATTCAATATAGTTCCTTTTTAAAAAGGTGTGACTTTATACCTTGTGAGTATGGAATGCTACATTGTCCTTTTACTAATGATCTTTCCATTTTATTTCTAATCCTTGTTTTCAAGACAAGTTTCTAGAAGCCTGGTCTCAAACAATGCTGTATGAAACCTCATTCCATGGACATATCTCATGCACTTAGGTAAGGACTTTTTTAAAGTTTCCTTTATTTATTTATTTTTATTTTTTAAATTTTTTACTGGTGCATTATATTCATACATCCTATTGGTGTAAAAAACGTGTGTGTACATTCATGTACACATCACCGATTTAACCCCTACCCAATTCCCACCCCATTCCCTCCCCATCCCTCCTTCCCTTGCTTGGCTTAGTGGTTGACTTCAATATGTTTAAGTACATTGTGTGTTTTAGAGAATTTCCTACTTCCCCCCTCCTTTCCCCTTCTTTAGGCTGTCTTGTTTGCTCCTCTATAGGATTTTCTTTTTAATCTAGAGTTCCTCCTATGACCCATTTCTCCTTAGCTCTTACATATTAGAAAAAGCATCTGATTTCTTATATTTTGTGACTGACTAATCTCACTTAGCATAAGGTCCTCCAGTTCCATCAGTTTTCCTGGAAATGATGTAATTGAGTTGTTTTTCATGCCTGAGTAAAATTCCGTTGTGTACATATCCCGCAGTCTGATATCATAATTGCTACTCCTGCTTGCCTTTGAGTTCCATTAGCATGGGGTACCTTGCTCCAGCCCTTTACCTTGAGTTTGTTCCTATCTTTACTTGTAAGGTGTTTCTTGTAAGCAGCAGATGGATGGATTCTGGTTTTTAATCCATTTTGCTACTTTATGTCTTTTTATTGGGGAGTTGAGGCCATTTACACTCAGTGTAATTATTGAGAGATAATTTTTAATTCCTAACATGTTAAGATTTTATTTCTGTTTGAGATACTGTTTATTCTTCTTTGCTTAGTTGTCTGCTGGATGGAGAATTTTGTTTCTTTGGTTCTGGCGTATATTACCTATTTCTCCTTTGTAGTTAATCTCCTTGAGTATTTTCTCTAGTGCTGGTTTTGAAGACATAAATTCCTTCAGTTTCTGCTTGTCATGGAAGCTTCTTATTTTCCCATCTAATTTGATAGATAGTTCTGCTGCGTAGAAAATTTTTGACTGGAAATTGTTTTCTTTCAGAGTTTTAAATATGTTACTCCAAGCCCTTCTGGCTTTCATGACTTGATTTGGGAAGTCTGGAGTGATTCTAATTGGTTTGCCTCTGAATGTCACTTGGCCTTTTGTTTTTGTTGCCTTTAAGATTCTCTGCTTGGGCCGGGCGTGGTGGCGCACGCTTGTAATCCCCGCACTTGGGAGGCGGAGACAGGAGGATCGCGCAGGTTCAAAGCCAGCCGTGCGCGCTGGCTTAGGAGACCCTGTTTCTAAATAAAAATATAAAATAGGTCTGGGAGTGTAGCCCGGAGGTAGAAGGGCTTCCAGGAACCCCAGTACCACCACAAAAAAAAAAAAAAAAAAAAGATTCTCTGCTTGGCTTCTACATTGGTCATTTTGACAATTATGTGGCGAGGGGAACCTCTTCTCTGATCCTGTCTAAAGGGAGTTCTATAAGTTTCCTGGACCTGTGAATTGACCTCTTGCTCTATGTTTGGAAAATTTTCTTCTATTACTTCCTTGAAGATTGATCCCTTTGGTTTCACCTTCTTTCCCCTCCTCTATTCCGATTATTCTAAGGTTAGCTCTCCTAAAATGGGCCCATATTTCTTCAATGTCAAATTCCTGCTGTCAGATTTTTTATTCTAAATTATAAACTATGCATTCGTTTTTGGAGTGATCATCTTCTAGGAGCGAGATTCTATTCTCCATGTTGTCTAATCTGTTGTTTACACTTTGAATTGAGGCCTTTACTTCAATGATTGCATCCTTTATTTCTTTTAAACTCTCTCTAAATTTTTTTGAAGGTCTTGTATTATTTCTACAGTTATATTACTGATTTGATCTTCTGGAGATCTCTGAATTTCTGTGTTATCAGGTTCTGATGTTGTGGGGTTGTGGGCGTTCAATGGTCCATTGTTATTCCTCTTTCCCACAATTTCAGAAGTTTGCGCCTTCTCAGGGTTCTTCCCTGTGTCACTACAACTTCACTTAGGGTGCTCTGGATCTCCAGTCTGTGGTATCTCAGCCACCACTACTCCTTTAGTGTGTTGTATCACAAAGTCTCAGACCCAGGGAGTTAATCGAGGCTGTGCGAGACCATGGGGATGCCAGGCTGGGTGTTTTCCCACAGGGAGCTGTGACTAGAGTGTGGCATCTCTACCACTGCTACTCCTTCACTGGGTTGACTTGCAGAATCTCAGACCCAGGGAGATTATCAAAGCTGTGCAAGTCCCTGGGGGTGCAGTACTGGGATTTTTCCTCTAGGGGCCACAATTTCACTTATGGCTATTGAGTGGGCTGATCTGGAGCTGTCGCGGGCGTGGTGAACTTGCCACCGCCTCTGGCAATATGGCTCTGCTGCCACGCCCTCAGCAGGCATGAGGCTGGTGTATTTCTTTTCTTGTTTTGAGCTCCGTTCTGAGTCCCTGGAGGGCATAATGAGCTTGGCCACTGGGAGTTGGTAGATGTTCTTTGTGCTGAAAAAACTGCTGAATTACACCCATATGATCCACAGCTGCTCACTTCAGCTCCTTGTTTACCCTATTCTCTGGAGCCTGGTGGGTTGTTGAGTGCACTGATCTGGAGCTGTTGTGGTTGTGGTGAACGCCACTGCTGGCTATATGGCACTGCTGCCGCACCCTTGGCCATGAGGCTGCCGTATTTCTTTTCAGTTTTGAGCTCCGTTCTGAGTCCCTTTCTTCTCTGGAGCCTGGTGCTGCGAGGCAAGATGCACTGGCGCGACTCTACCGCCGTAATGCGGGCTGGTTTCTTTTCTGGTCTCTGGTTGTTCTTCTAGCCTTCTTTTTCTCTGTCCCTTGTATTTACAGTTTTTATTTCTCTGCTGATTGTGTTTTCTGGCTATGAAAAGCGCTGATTTTGGGGCAATAGAGATTGATTGTTAGCAGGACTCGTAAATGCTGCTTTTCTCAGTCGCCATCTTTCTGAAGTCTAGGTAAGGACTTTTTAAGGAACAATCTTACAAATAGAAGCCAGGCATGGTGGTGCACACTTGTAATCCCTGCATTCAGGAGGCTGAAATCGGAGGACCGTGGTTCGTAGACAGCCTCAGCTACCTAGTGAGGCCCTCTGCAACACAGTGAGACCTGGTTTCAAAATAAAGAATAAAAAATAGGGCAGCGGGTGTAGCTTGGAGGTCAAATGCCCCTGGGTTCCACCCCCAGACCTGCAAAAAAAAAAGAAATAGAAATAGAAAATTATTTATATAGCAAATGTTGATACAGTGTCCCAAATGTCTTACCAGAGGGGCTGACCCATGTGTCTCCCTCCAGCAGCACAGCAACAGCTGCCTGGCCTTCCTCCAGATGTACCTCTCGCTAGAGAACTAGGGAATGACCCTTCCATGGGAGTTAGCAGCAAAGTTCCAAGAGCCTGCTGTGTGAGTGAGGAGTGTGGCACCAAAAGGAAAGGAAGAAGAAAAGAAAGAGAGAGAAAAGAGAAAGAAAGAAAGAAAGAAAGAGCTGAAGGAAGTTGACATTTTAGATTGATTTCACAGATCGATGATATTCAAAATTCTATCTTTCCTAACTAGTTTTCTTTCATAAAAAGAGTTTTTTTTAGAATTACCTAATAAACTCTCTTTTCTTCTTCTTCTTCTTTTTTTTTTTTTTTGTGGTGCTGCGGATGGAACCCAAGAGCATTCTACCTCTGAGCTATACCTCCAACCCTATTGTTATTCTTTCTTTGTAAACAGGGTCTTACTAAGTTGCAGAGGGCTTCACTAAGTAGCTGAGGCTAGCTGTAAATTCTGATCTTCCTGTCTCAGACTCCCAAGTACTGGGATTACAAGAGTGTACCACCACATCTAGGTTGGTTTCTTCTTAAGAAGAATATATATATATATATATATATATATATATATATATATATATATATATATATATATATATCCAGGCTCCAGAGAGCTCATTAATAATAACTGTACTTGGAACAGTCTTTAGAAACTGAGTCTGGACTCTACACGCTCACAGCCAGTGGATTGTCTTTGCCTACTGGTTCTATTAGCTGATAACTTAAGTTTTTATGTTAATATTCTAGTTTAAATGTTATGTTCAAGCATAGTTTTTACTTTGTTTCTATAATTATGTTTTCTTTCATGAAAAAATTTTGCTTTTATATTTATACTTTGTCCCACAATATAACACTTCCAAATTTCAAGATGAACATTGCATTCTAATAATAACTAACAGTAATATAACTTAAGGAAGCTTACTAATTCTTTCATAAGTATCCCTCTAAGATATGCTCACAATATTGTTTTTAAGTGTCTCTTGGAATCTTCTTTACTCTCTGATTCATAACAGTTTCATTTATTTGGGTATATATTCAATTCTGTTCATTTCATGCAATTTTATATTTGAATATGTAAAAGATATGCATAGTTCAAAATTCAAAATTAGATGAAAAGGCTACGGAGAGATTCCTCAGAGCCATTTCTCTCCTCCTATTCTTGGTGTTGACCCCACATCCTAGGAAAGATTCTACTGTGCATTTCTCAAAATAAGCATATACGTACACCCTAAAGGTTATTGTAAACTAATTAATAGTACTTTTCCTTACTTATCTGAAGGATTGCATCTAACTCCATTTTATTATGACTGTACCAAAAGTTTTCCAAATATGTGCCACTTATACTTTTTGGCATTACATACAATTCCAAAAAGACTGTGTGCATCTGTTTTACACTTATAGTGATGATATTCCAGATACATTCCTGTAAACAGCATTGCAGGGTCAAAGATAAGTGCCTAGTTTAATTAAATATTACTGATTTCCCTGTTCATAAATTGTACTATTTTGTGTTTATGAAGGCAATATATCAAAATGAACATTTCTCCACAGTGTCTCCCAAATAGTGATCAATCAGATGTTTAAATCTTGGCCTGGTAGGTGAGAAATGGTAATCATAATTGTTTAAATTTGCACTTAATGTAAGTGAAGTTGAGTATGTTTGCTTAATGTTTGGAATCCTTTTCCTTTCTTTTTCTATGATTCCTGGTTAGATCTTTGGCCCATATTTCTGCCCAGTTTTTTTTTTTTTTTTTTGGTCATTCTTTTTCTGTTGTTAGAATCCTCTACAGAAATACCACTTATTTCTGATATAAAATGTACATAATTCCCCATGGCCTGTCACTATATTTGCCTAGTTTTTTATTACATGTTAAAGCCAAGGAAAATATTATTGGTGAAAATACTGTCCTACTAACATGATGTCCTCTAATTTGGTGGCCACCTGACAGGATGAATGTTAGAAACATACATTCCTTGTTTCAATTGAAGCTATTCAAAGTAGCGGATGGCTATAGTATTTAGGAGCAATTTTCTATTTTTGTGGCAGGTTACCAGATTCCAGCAATCCCCCTAGGCTTTATTTTTAGGAAGATTTAGTGATCAGACACTGGGCACTCTTCCTGGATCCATCAATCTATTTAAGAAGAATTCTGGCTGCTTGTTCCTGGCTATGAGAGCAACAAGACCCTGCCCTTGGAGCGTGGCTGTATTGTCCTCTGGTGAAACCTTTTCTCAACTTGCTAGTCAGTTACCCAAAAGTCAGAGTGCTGGAATTTCCTGGAGTCATGGAAAAGGATGTATAAACTTTTTTATACCAGTTTGCTACCAAACACTTGATGTATGGCTATACCAACTTGCCTCCTTGTAGAACAGAGAGATTGAGCTCCCAATAGGAAGTTCAAGGAGGACATAGTCACAACAAGACTTAGGTATGGTGGTGGAAGAGGGCTGTGGGACAGTGTTTCAGGGTGAGTGTAGGATCAGTTGCATGGACACCCTCTGTTATCCCAAAGAGATAACAGGGAGGAGCAGGTCCTATAGAGAAGTCAGGAGAGAACCCATGTGGGAAAGGTCCCTTTGAGAGCAGTCAGGAACTTGAATGGAGAAGAAAGGTCACTTTGGGAGTGTCCATAAACTTTGGTCATGGGAAAAGGGAGTGCCCAAGTGACCTCCCAGGGCGTACTAGGGGATATGTGCTTTAACGTCACCCATCTTTTTCCCTGTGGTACCTGCCAGAGACTCCTAAACCAACTGGCCCAGAACTCAAGGAAACTTCTGCCACCCTGCCAACGTGGTCCATGGCCCTTAGCGCCCTGGGAAAAGAGGAGAGAAGAGGTGAGGACCAGAGTAGTTAACCTTCATCCATTTGAACTTCTTCAGCTGCTGCTCATTATCTGCCAAAAAAGAAGAGTAGACTCATGTTTCCCAATTGCTAGGAAGGGTTTGGAACGTGCAGGGAGAGAAGCTGGGTGGGGACAGCCCATGAGAGAGTCTGCTAGAGTTGAAGGGGATGGGAGTGAAAGATGACATGGGATAAGTTTTTTTCCGGGTGGAAAATCAGAAGCCCGAAGGATGATGGGCCTTGAGCAGGAGAGCTCGGTGAGTCCTAGGTAGAACTGACATGTACACTAACTTCTTCATGTCATACTACATGGGACTAGTCTGCAAAGAAGAAGAAAAAGAGCCTGTCCCCTCTCTTCCTGCCTTCAGGAGCCCTGGGTTTATCAGCCTACATGGGAAAGGCAGGCTGATTTATGCAAAGACTTTGCTCCAAGGCTCTCCATTAGAAAAAGAGGTCTAAATTTCAGTAATTCCTATTAAATAAGTGTTTAAATCTTTTGAGTATGTGATCTTCAAAATGCTTCTCCTATTTGAAATTGAATTGGAGTATTTCTACATTTATTTAATAGGCATTATTTCCCTATGGGCTCTGAGAAGGGAAGGTTTCCATTTGCCCACGGAGACCCCTGGTCTATGATTTGGTGGACTGATGACCTCCACCACTAGGAGGTTGACCAGTAGACAATTTTCATACAGCCTTGTTATAGTTAGTAAAATAGTCCCCTGTAAATATTCAACAGTGGGCTAGAAATCATCTTAATTAGCAATAAAATCCCTGGGAAGCCCTGGGAATCTGTAGCCAGACCCTCCCCCCCTAAGGAACACCCCCAGGCAATAATGTTAGCTGCAGCTTCCAAGACTTGGGAACACATCAGTGGCCCCAGCCTCCCCTCTCCTTCTCCACCTCCTCTTCTTGTTTGAGAATTCTTTTATACTGATCTTCAGTCAGGACTCAAAATTAAATTCTACTACATTATTAAATTGAGTATTTGGCTTAATATTTTAAAATCTGAGACCAGTTGAGACCCAAAAGTACTCCATCAGTGTCCTGTTCTCCTATTGAAATTAAAAGCTTTCTGGGGAAAAAAATGCACAGCTGAAGGACGGCTACAGCGCGTTCCCTGGTGGTGCTGGTCTGTTCATGGGGCTCTGCAAGTTTCTCCCTAAGCTCATGTTCCAAGCTCCCGCAAAGCCTCCCGAGTGTCTTCACTGAAACGGAACTGCAAAGTGCCAAAACTGGAATCTATTCTCCTGTTTTTTTTCTTTTTTCATGTCCTCTAACATCGTCTGACTCTAGATTGTATCACACCCTTTGCTCGACACTCCTGAGCAGCCTGAGTGGAATCAGCGACATGAACATGTATCGAACCTTTACTTCGCTTTTCAGCAGCTCATTTGGGTTTCAAATATAAAAAAGTGCAAATTTCCTGTTGGCGTGGCTTTAGTTTCAATTTTCCCCCCTCTTCTACTCCAAGACAAATCAAACGTGAACATTCAGGATATCCTGGACATAGAAGCTGGAGCTCATAGATCAAAACATCTCGTTTGCCTTTCCCGGTGATGTTTTGCTCCATGTAAAATTATAGCAGAGCTTGGCAACCCAGCCCATGTGTAGAGTTCCTGGGAAATACGTCAGTTTTATGTCTAATTTTTTTTAGCAGGATCTGGATGGTCTACAGATCTAAATGCAGACACAATCCCAGGAGCTACACTCGTCTACTGCTCTGTGGATATACTTCTGCCTCTTTCTACGTGGTTTGTGAGTTTTTCATTTCTATTCTAACAGTGCATATTTAAGTTTATAAATTAAACTGACACTGTTTGGTGATGCCCACTATGCATATGACGATAAAGGCTTTTTCTCCAGGTGGGTGATGAAGACTCTGGACACATCAATACTATGGGTCCAGCCCTGCAAAGGCACTTCCCAACAAGCAGGTGCAGAAGCCTCACTACCCTCCTCACAGAGCCATGCCACTGCTGGAGGGGGAGTGGCTGTGACTGTGAGCATCTTGCATCTGTACCTGCCTCCAGCTCTGGGGACATTCCAGTGAGTTCCAAGTGGCCAACCCTGAATAGAGCTTGGGTTGGGAAGGGAGCAAACGTCTCAGCTTATTTGTCATCTGAGCAGGTTTTTTTCCAGTGTCATTGGTACACAAATGACCATCCAGGGTGGTTGAACTGGTGACTTCCAGTGGTTTATTATGTGAGGAGGAAAAAAACCCAATGGCATATTAAATTAACTAAATTAATATTCGATTTAATTATTAAAATTCAAAGGCTGTTCATCATGTGTGAGCTTTGAGAGATAATGCCAGCTGCCGCAGTTCACATCCAGAAGTGGCCCAGGATTTGAACTTGGTGGCCATCACCCAATCCCACTTGTGTGTGCTGAACTGTGGTCTTTGAAGGAGTTGGACTCTGTTCCCTGCAGTGCTCTGCCATGGTAATGGAAAGTATAATTAACCAAACGCATCTATCTAAAACATTTAAAATATGTATATTTCTGCTCAAAGCTACATGCTCAAAGCTAAATACATGCTCAAAGCTAGAAAACTTGAGTCTGAAGACCAGCCAGGAGGAGGCAGCAAGCCCTGGGAGTGCGTGCTTCTACAGGTGTCCATCACACCGCGCGCATGCTAGTCCTCTTCTGCCAAGTCTGTTTCTTGTGTTTCTCCAGGTTCTCTGAAAAGATTATTTTCTTCTTTGGGGGGAGAGGAGTACTGAGGATTGAACCCAGGACATTCCACCTCTGAATCACACCTCCAGCCCTTTTATTTTTTATTTTGAAACAGGGCCTCCCAAAGTTGCCGAAGCCAGCATTGAACCTGTGATCCTCCTGTCTCAGCCTGCCATGTCCTGGTATTATAGGCATGTGCCACAATGCCTGGATTATTCTCAGTACCTAGTACTATTCTGTCCTTTGGGCCTGCCATTACCATTAACTAGGCTGCTATTGTGAAGCATTCAGGTTGCTTCCGATTGATTCATTCTTATAGATAAAACTTCTTTGAATGCTTTACATAGAAGCCTTTGAGCACATTTCTGAAAGTTTAGAAGTGAAATTGTTATTATATAGTATGCTTGTTTCCTTTACATGCTAATATCAAATTTCCCTAAACAATGTTATAACAAGACTTTGGCCAATAGTCTGTAAGGAAACCGAATCTTCAAAGAAACAATGTTCATTAAAAATTTCAAAAGAGAGTGACCACTGGTTTGGCAAAACATGAAAAGGTTCTTAGTTTAGTCCCAGCACCTCCTTCAATAGCAGTGAAGTTGAATATTCATAATCTATTGACCAACTTTATTTCTTGTTTTGTGAATTAAATGAATTAAATGTCCATTTTTTCCATTGAGTTATTTGTCTTTGTTTAAAAGAAATCTCAAGCCAACATCTCCAATATGTTCATCTCTGTGTTAATGAAAAAACTATTGTTTTTAGAAGAATACATTCTCTATAGACCTAATGAAGCTCTAGGCATGTAAAGCATAAAAGGGCAACTCTCCCTTTTAGAAGGTGTCTGTATTTGTGTGTGTGGACTGGGCCAGTGTCTCCATCAGGTGACAGTATACTGAGAGAGAGGAAGGCTGGAGGGAGCATGTGAGCAGGGCTTGATGAATGTAGCTAGACCGACTCTGCTTACTCAGTGAAAACTCAGTGACTGCTAAGATTGAACTTTAGCTAGTTGCTGAGCAAATAAAGTTACCTGGTTCCTCTTCAGGTTCCTCAAAAGACAGGAATTAGATGCTGTGTCCCTCCTCATTCAGCTGGGCTTGTGCAGGGACAGATGCATGCCATCCGTTTAGAAATATCGAGCCAGCTGAAATAAGTTGTACCGCTGGTCATCAAAGACCCTCTGGCTTTGACTCTCTGTTAAAAATACAGTGACAAGAAATAATAAACATTTAATTGACCTAAATGGAAATTGATAATTAAACATTCAAACTGTTTCGATTACCCTTCATTTGCTTTTTTTTCCCCCCAACAGTCTTTCAAAAATTCTAACAGTCTGAGGATATTAGAATCATGAGGGGTTTAGTCACCCAAAAATATAAAAGTGTGTCTCCATGTAGTAAGTTCGTTGATATAATTTATCGTATTTTTTGGTTTTAGCTGGCAGCATTTCATCTCCACATAGATAAGAAGCAACACACACAGCTCATGTTCAATGACTTTTTAAATTTTACTTTATATTTGTTTATTTTTAACTTGCAGGGTGACTCTTGGTCCCGGTTTCTACACCTGTATTCTTTTGCCTTCCACCACTGAACTTGGTGATTTCATAGCCACACCCTGGTTGCCTTTGCCCTACTTACTAAAGCCCCCAAATATAAAGCCCACCAGTTATAGATACCCGGGCTCCTTCATCATCTGCTGTCTTGCTCTGTTTTCATATGCGAATGCTAGCCTTTGTTTCACTTCCTGTACCGTTTCCTGCAGGCAAAACTTGGCATTGGGCAGATCTGCATTGGCCTCCATCCAAGTAATTTAGAAGCACGAGTTTCTCATTATGAAATGGACTCACCTGTAGGATGGTCCCATGGTCTGGACACCGAGCCTGGCATTATTATTATTAAGATGCTGCTTTTGTACAACATATGTTTTCAGGATAGACCGTTAATTTCCCCATATTCCAACCTAGAGAGGTTCCTTCAGGGTTGGTGCTTTTTTGTTCTTGTTGGGAATTGGGAGAGCAGCTCGCTAAATTTCCAGCTGTCCTCTTCACATTACTATTTAAAATTAGAGATGACAAAGACCACGATTATAAAAACAAATTGCCAGTATGTCTGTTCGTCTGCTCAAAGAAGGATCTTTCTGTGGCTTTGAATATTGGAGTAAGCATTTCAATTTTAGGTCAGTACAAAGACAAGGTTACAGAACATATAACTGTCCTTTTGTTTTAAAAAGGTGTGGGTCACCTCAGCTCATTTGTATCTTACTACTTGAAGGCTGATCTTTTCTTGGGTTAAAAGAGAAAGGTGACACACTGGGCTCACCCTGCAAATGTCTTGCGTTAGTGCGCAAATCGCCTTCCCATACCGAGATGTTTAAGAACCTCGACGCTGTCGCCAGCCATCTGGACTTTTGGGGACCCTAAATCAATCTGTTGTATGCACAAAGCCAAGCAATTCATCTGTCAGGCAGTATTTCATTTAAAACATATTTCTGTGCAAAATGAAATACGTAAAATAGTCCATTTCCATATCCGAGTCTGGCGGCTCCCATTATTTCAGGGATAAAATTGTGTTTTTAATGGAGCAAGAAGGTCCTTGGGCACACTGGCCTTCCACTCCAGGAAGGAAGGACTTCTATTTACATTATGCAAATACCCAATGACAGTTGGAGAACTGTGAGATCCTGCTTCATTTTCCCGTCTCTCCCAACCTACTTTTGAACATTCCCCTGATGAGTACTGGAGTCAGAAGGTCAGTCGAGATTTTCCATGATGGCTTCATGAAAAAGTATCAGTCCGTTATCCAATTTGATGCAGTTAGAAGCTAGCGCTCTATTTCATGGCCTTATACTGGGGGCTGAGCAAGCTTTATGAAGCTTGCGTTTAATATCCCTCTCAGATTTATGCTCCTCTACTCTCCAAATGGAGAAGTGCCTTCTGACACTTCTTCCTTTCTCCACCATCAGACAGCCATTTGCATTACAGAAAGAGTGTGCGTGTGCATTGTACACAGTGTATATACATATTCTGGTAAATTATTTTATTTTTCAATCACCAAAACCAAGCAGGAGTTGGATGAAAAATTACTGGCTCTCTTCCACCATCTTTGTATTTTTCTTTCCCTACAAATAAATGAATCATTCCTAAGTTAGTGCATTTAATATGGGGATCCCAGTCTGGTATCATTTCTCCAGACCTGGGATCTGATTAATGACACACCATTTCAGCTGAATTTATGTTCCCTTTCACCTGGGGAATGCAGTTTGTTCTTCCTTTGCAAACAGAAAGGAAATGTGCAGGAATCCGGTTTCTCAACTGAAGTGTGCCAAGAGGTAACAGAAGAAGGGCTGTAGAATACTTTAAAGAAAAGGCTTCCTGGAAAAAGAAAAGCACATTTGTAGATTTGAAATTATTATGGTGTCCAAGTGCCTGTATCCCATTAAACTAATTTTCCCAGAACTTGTATGTAATTTCTTCTAAGTTGTTCATTGCTACCCAAAGATGCTCCATGTACTAAGGATGTTTGAATATCTGCCTCCAAAGGTTCCAGGCCAACCTGGGCACGACCAGGTTGATCTCTCTTGCTTTATATGTTCCTCATCCTCCCTCTCTTTCACCAAGGGCCACCCGAGGCTCAGAACCTTCTTTCACACATCTGGAGGTGACCACAAATTTACCTACTTGAATGTAAAACTAAAAAGTTGGGTCCATGCAGGATGGTGCTAAACACCTATTTCTTAGATGTTTGTGTATGTCAAAAACTCGTATTAAAATGATCTCAGCACCCTATCCAAGCACGTATGGCCAGCTAACTCTGGGGTGAGATAGTACTGCAGAAATACAGACTTGTCAAAAATGATCTGATCTTTTCAGTTCCCCATTCAATGGATTTGATAAGGAGGGCAATCAAAAACCATCCAGGGTCAGAGGTGCATTGAGAGTGCCAAGTGTCAGAGAAAAGAAAAGGAATCAACCCAGTGCAAGGCCAGGGCCCTGGCCACCCTGGCCTGTCTGCATCATCGCTGGATGAAGGGGAAACACTTTTTTTTTCAGATCTTGTTTCTGGTTTTCTAAGTTCTCTGCAACTATTTTTCTCATGGCAGCCGACACACCACCCCCTTATATAGCTAATGTGCCTCGCATCCCCCTCAGTCCTGATTGCCTTTGGTGGCTTCCCCTGCTCTTTGTAAGTAGAGACTACATCCTCAGGCTTTCTGTTTGGCTCTGCCTTTCCTTATGCCAAAATTACCTCCCTTAGACCCTGGAGTGCTCATACTGGCACTCCTTTCTGGCTTGCACATTTGCACAGCACTCCACATTCCTGCTATGACAAACTCCTGCACGCCCTCAGGTACTGGCTCACACCACCGCACCTCATGCAGGAGCCCCGGCTCCAGGGTCCAGGCATCTGCTTCTTGCATTCTTTCTGTCACTGAGAGTGGAGGCCCTCAGGACTACCCTGGCCTCCTGGGGTCACATGCCCCATTCTCTACAGGGATAACACACTCATACATGCCTCTCTCGTTTCTCTTGGAGACAGCTTGGTGGTCTCTGGTTTATTTGGCTCAGAAACAAACAGTTGCCAAGCACCAGCCATGTGCCAGACAAAGTCCCGAGAGCCAGTTCTGACATGAGCAGAGGACGAGACTCCAAGCCCTGTTGTCAGGGCCTGTGAACCCCCCACCACAGCTTCGCCTTGAGAATCACACTCAGCTAAGCTTTGGCTGCGCTGCACCTCCTGAGGCCAGATTCCAGCCTGCCATCTTGAATTTATATCCCGAGTGAAGAGTGGACTTCGCAGATGATGTGGTTAGTTGTGTGCAAGGCCATCCTGGTGCTGCTAGGTTCAGGAATGGGGATGGAATAGAAGGAGGGTGGTGATGGGGGCTGGAGGAGGTATGGGGCAGAGAGCACAGACTTTCCTGGGAACAGGAGTTTCAGAATTGCCTCTATGGTTTGGCCAGAAATTGGCTTTGACAGACTCTGAGCCCATTTAGACTCTGCTCTCCACATACCTGCCACCCTTCCCCAGGTTCTGAGTGGAAGTGCCTGAGTATCCAGAGGTCTGCTGGGATCTGGAGCCACGTGGCTGGTGGGCTTGACATCCGCTGAGAGTTGAATAGCCTCATAGATTGATTAATCTACCCAGCTTAGCTGTGCCCTGTAAGGGGAGGTAAGGGTTGTCCTCCATCCTTCTTATTAGAATGATATTTCCCCAATGAGATGAGGAACAGACTCATCTCAACACCCTCACAGCATGGGGTGTGTTTCCTCCCAAGAACTCAATATCTTATTATTTGACCCTGCTGGTGCGCAGGACACAGTGGAGGACTGAGCCAGGAGGAGCTGTGCTCTTCCAAGGTGTCAGGAAAATTCCTGGTGGGAAGCTGGCTCCCAGGTGAGCAAGGGCTAGAAGTTTATATTAATTAGCATGCTCTTCTTATTTTTAAGAGTTTCTCTGTGTATAAGAGAAGCAGAGCATGATGACCAGGAAAAGAAAGGTCATGGTCATCATGCTTAACCCAGAGCAAGCACAAAACACATCTGTGGGGATAGGCACACTCGAAGATCACACTGACTCAAATTATCCAGCTGGTTAAGAAAGGTCAAGCTTGATGTAATCTATAGAAGCTGATCAGGTCAGTAATTATTAAGAGCTTCAAGTTTTTAGAAAATATTAATTGGATGAAATGTGTGGT
Source organism: Muscardinus avellanarius (assembly GCF_963383645.1). Classification (NCBI taxonomy): domain Eukaryota; kingdom Metazoa; phylum Chordata; class Mammalia; order Rodentia; family Gliridae; genus Muscardinus; species Muscardinus avellanarius. The sequence goes on along the minus strand of NC_137789.1, from coordinate 158,919,131 downwards.
ATATGAGTGGGTGGCATGTGTGTGTGTGTGCATGTGTCTAAAACTTGCTCACCTTGCATGACTCTTTCATGTGGAGACATCAGGTTTGTTGATACTCAGAACAAAGCTAATATGAGAGAATTTGGGACTTTTCCTGGAGGACTTCTTTACGTCCTATTCCCTTCTAAAATTTGCACACTGTGCAGTTAGGGAAAACATGGCTGTTTTTATCCAAAGGGCAGCTCCGAGACACAGGCAGAGAGAGACAGACACACGGCATGGCTTCAGATGCCTGAGATGTCCCAGGTTCTTAGCCTGGGAAAGGGAACCATTTTCTCTTCCAGCAAACACAAAATATATCTCAGGGTCACCCACCTGTTTTCCAGAAAATGGTCCCCCAAGGCCCATTAGTGGGAAATAGCAGAGTCAGGTGGGCTCTGTCCACCAGGAGCCCACTCCCTGAGCTTCTCCTCCTTAGTGTGCATTTCCAGGTAATGGTCCTCTAACTGGTGGCAAGGGCACTCATTGGAACTGACACCTGTGATGGGCTTAGAAAAACACAGGGCCAGGCTGGCCTCCAGGAGCCCTGAGATGGGGAGTGACCCAAGGTGGTTATCATCTGATTGAAATGATCAACTCATTTCCCACAGGTCAGAGGATCTCAGCAAGCTCCAAATCGGAATGGACTGGGCTTCAGTGCCTGATTACCTGCAGCGGCCCCAGCTGAGTGCTAGGATGTGAGCAGTTGAGTGCCATTTTCCACTGTCCTTGCTGGGAGGCAGAGGACCACTCCTCCAGGATGCTTCTATTTGCCCTGTGTCTTTCACCAAGGGCCATCCGAGGCATGGAACCTTCTTTCACACATTTGGAGGTGACCACAAATTTCCCTACTTTAATGTAAAGTGCAAGAGTTGGGTCCATGCAGGATGGTGCTAAATACCTATTTCTTAGATATTTGTGTATGTCAAAAACTTGTATTAAAAAAATCTCAGCACTCTATCCAAGCATGCATGGCCAGCTGACTCCGGGGTGAGACTTTAGTACTGCAGGAATAGACTTGCACAGGTGCAAAACAGGTAGATTTGCAGCTTTACTGACATAACAAAGCCACATGGAGACTTAAACAACAGAAATGTTAATGCCTCATGGTTCTGGACACCAGAAGTCTAAAATCAAAAGACATCTAGCAGGGCGTGGTGGTGCACACTTGTAATCCCAGTACTTGGGAGACTGAGACCAGAGGATCACAGGTTCATGGCCAGCCTCAGCAACTTAGTGAAATCCTGTTTTAAACTAAAAACTTAAGTAGAGCTAAGGGTGTAGCACAGAGGCAGAATGCTCCTGAGTTAAATCACTACTGTCACACACACACACACACACACACAAAAAAAAAAAGGGAAAGTAAAATAGAATAGAGGGCTCTATCTGACCTCTTTTGGCTTCGGTGGTGTCTGTGACTCTGGCTACAGCTACATCTCTCTAGTCCTCCCTTTTGCATGGTGTTCTTGTGGTCCACACAATCTTCCCTTCCTGTTTTTTGAATGTGGATGCAAATTTTTCCCTTTTATAAGGACATAGAAACATTGGATTAGAGTTAAAATGAAGTCGTGTTAGCCTAATTATTTCTGTAAAGGCCCTACTTCCAAATAAAGTCAGATTTTGAGGTACCAGGGGTTGGCCTTAACATGTCTTTTTGAGGGAATGCAGCTCAAACCATCACCAGAGCCATGGATCATGTGTTGTTTCTGGACAGTAATAGGAGCTCTGAGTCATTGGTAGGTGAATGCATCCCATCTGCGGCCTTTCCACAGCTTCCTACAGAAGCTGGAGATGGGAGTAGATCCCCTAGTGCCCAGCCCTGTCATCTGGTCAAGCAGGGCTCCTTTCCACACAGGACACCGACCCCTAGCCTTCTGCATGATGCAGCACTGAGGGGAATGCTGATGAATATAGACTGACTGGCCCAGGTCACCAAGTGCATGAGGAGTGGGGGAGGAGGTCCCACAGGACTCTTCCTTTGGTGCCCAGTTGCTGGCTGGCTTTTGTTTTCAGGCACAGGATGGGCCCTGAGACAAGGGCCCTAGCTGAGTGGTGTGCCAAAGGACACTATAGCACTACCATCTACTTTCATCTATCAATTTTTCATCTATTTATATCTATTTTACTCATGGGCTTATTTATTATCATCTATCCTATTTATGTATCTATATCTTTCTACCATCTCTTTATCTAAGAATTTACCATTTATATCTATCCATCTATCATCTATTTCTACCTACCTACCTATCATCTATTTATCCATCTACCTACCTATCATCTATATCTATCTGCCTACCAATCATTTATCCACTAATATATATATTATATAGCCATGTATATCTATATCCAGACAATATCAATCTACATAAGCATCTAATTTTGCCTGTGTCTGCACATACCTATATTACGTATATATACCTCACCTATTCACCTGTAGATTTTTTTGAAATCTTAGGACGCGCACATCCCTGGAGCCTCAGGCCCGGGACAGGCATCACAGTCGCACTCACGTTCTCCTGAAGCAGCCTCTGCCTCTCGTCCCATCAGGCCCTGTCTGGCATCAGCTCTGCCTGTGTCAGGGCTCTGTGACCCTGTGACCCTGAACTCAGGAACGTTTACGAAGCAGTTCTTACTGTTGGGCTGGAGGACTGCTGCTCCTGCTGTGCCTGGGCAGGGCTGGTGTCTAACATGAGGACTGGAAGACATTTTCTGGGGTAGATGACGCAATCTGTGAGTCTGTGTGCCTTTCATTACCTGATTTTCTGGGGACGAAGAGTTCTCCAATTTAAAATTACCAGAATATTAAAAGTAGCTCAGGAAACCTGGACTCTTTTTATCATACAATTCTTCAATATGACATCATGCTTCAATTTCTTCCATAAAATAAGAGAACAGATACGGCTGAGTGGAATCAACAGCCGCACACCGGGTCACCAGACCCTGTGCGGCCACCCGGACCCACAGGGCAGCCCAGGACCTCGCTGACTTCCATAAGCCCACGGCTTCCTCCAAAGCCCTTCCCGCCTCACTCCGGATATCCACCCTGGCTGGTCCCAAGCTGCCTTTCCTCATGTGCTGCTCTTGCCAATGGGCGAAGCAAAATGTATCAAGGCCTCACACGCAAGTGTGCCAATGACTGTGGTGCCCTGCCCACCCAAGGCAGATGCCCAAGAGCTTGTGGGGTATGTGAGTTTGAAGATGTGGGCGGAGCCTCCATGAAGAGATGCAAATACTCTTACAAGTTCCACCCAGAAACAGGTCAACTCTGCTCTGTAGGATGCAGAGGGAGGTCCCGATGGGACAGGAAAAGGACAGGGGAGGGCAAGGGAAGAGAGAGAGAGAGAGAGAGAGAGAGAGAGAGAGAGGAGAGAGGAGAGAGGAGAGAGGAGAGAGGAGAGAGGAGAGAGGAGAGAGGAGAGAGGAGAGAGGAGAGAGGAGAGAGGAGAGAGGAGAGAGGAGAGAGGAGAGAGGAGAGAGGAGAGAGGAGAGAGGAGAGAGGAGAGAGGAGAGAGGAGAGAGGAGAGAGGAGAGAGGAGAGAGGAGAGAGGAGAGAAGACAGATATAGCCTCTTTCCACCTCTCCATCCATGTCCCCTCTGAACGTAGCTGCATTGGGGACAGTCTCAGCACAGGAGCAGTCTGCTCTGTGCAAGCAGGCGGAGGTCTACACAGCGATCTGCCTGAAGCTTGATGAGCAGAAGCTCTGTGAGGGAGACCTGAACTCACTGCCATTGCCAAGAGAGTTAGGAATGAAGCAGCTGAGCCGCTGAGATGGGCTGGGCCACATGTCAGCGAGGAATCTCCACACGAAGCTATTAAGCTACGGAGCACCTGACTCTCACGAGGCCTCTTTCAGAGGACACCCTAAAATGTCACAGAGGCCAGAGTCAAGTTTTCAAGGAAAAGTGTTCAGTTTTAATCTTGTTTGTATCCAGAGATCAGTCCTCTGTGTGCTGACCTGACCCAGCAGCACACCACTGACAACTGTCAAGCCCACTTTGCTTCTACTTGAGTTGGCCAGGAAGGCTGTGGTCCCAAATGTGCACGGAGGGCAGGGTTCTTCTGGGGCATCCCAGGCACTGGCTTCAGTGAGAAGGCAGGCTGCGTGACATCTCTGGCCCAGCCATTACCCAGAGCACCATCTCCAAGGCTCTGCCTGCAAGCAGGCAAGCGCCGAAGTCCGGCCTCATGGCAAACTCCAGTCTCCCCATGGCTTCTGCTCCTGACTGCTTCTGTTCCGGGGCCAAGTGGGCCTCAGAGTAGACCTGGAAATCTGTGTGTCAGAAGCTGGAAGCGCAGCCATCCCAGGCTGAAAAGGGACTTTGTGCCACGCACCCAGAGTGCACCCTTCTGCTCACAATACCTGGCTCTTTCCAAAATGCCTGCAAACCTGGCCTGCCTGCACTGGGGTGTAGCTTGGGCTCTTCCAAAAAGTACCGCAGAGGCCCTTCACTCTCTTTCCTTGCTCAAAACACAATGAGCAGGCATTTTGCAGGCTGAGACAGGCGCACGGTGAGGTCTTGCCAGGTTGCATCTTGCAAGGTAAAAATGGCTATGAAAACTGAGTCGTGGTGGACAGTGGGTTTGAGGAGAATTCCTGATTGTGATGGTTCTAAGGGAGAGAGGATGATGGCGACAATGACCGTCCATGAGCAGGACCATCTCCCTCATGCTTCAGACCCCAAATCATCTTTGTTTCCAGATACTGCAGTGGAACCCTGGAAAATAATAAAGGTATTTTGTGGAAAAACTCCTTAGTCTGTGGGATAAACCTGGAGCACTGACATGTACAGCCGGAGGCTTATTTTTAGATCATCTGGAGAGCGGATGTGTGTGAGAGAAAGTCAGAGAGGAAGAGCAGAGAGCGAACGGTTTAAATCATAATAACTTCATAAAACAGAGTTTTCTTGTAATATTCTTTGGTAATGTTGAGCTGAAAATAGATTTACAATCAAAATGGGCTTAATCTGATATTAAAGAATTCTCTTAAAATCCCCCAAACCAATTGAGATTTTTTCCCTCCCCCTTTGGTTTATTTTGCATTAGCTCCTCCAGGAGGCTGTGGAGGTAAAGGAATATATTGACATTAATTAAAGTGAGTTTTATGTTGCTGAGTGGGGGCGGTTTCAGCTCTGGATTATTGACTGCAAATAACCCTCCTGGTTAATGTAGACGGTGCCTCGCTCCCTAGGGGACACGTCTGTCCTAAGGGGACAAGGATGCGGCACAACACAGGGGCTTATTTGGCAGAGACACACTGGGTACAGCTGTTCTCACACCCGATCTACACTGGGGTCTAGATCCAGAACCAGAGAAAGATGACAAATCTAGGTTGTCCCTGAGAACTTCCGGGGATGTGGTGGCCAGGGCTTCTCATTCTGATCCCATCCCCCGGCTCCTCCTCCAGAAACTGGGAGGCCGGCAGATTTTAGAAAAAGCTTCCACCAGAAATCTCTGATTCTTTGAAGTATTAAAAAGGTGTAATTTTTGTTGGCGTTTGTTCCTCATAAAAGCCCTTTCACATAGGGGGAGCAAATCTAGTTCATGGCACATCCATTACCGGAGTTGATGGGGTCTAATAAAAATTCTTAATTAAAAATAATTGTATTAATGACAATATCATAATCAGAGCCATCCTTCCTATTTTGCACTCTGAAATCACTTGATTTTTGAAACAAATCACCCCCCAGCTCTCACCTGACTTCTTAGTGACAAAATTAATTAAATAAAGGGGGGTATTTGAAAGGCAAGCCCCCGGGCTGTGGACTGTTTTCCTCAGGACCAGCAGCGTGTTAGAGGTTCCTGATGTGGATGGACCCGGGATGGATTGCACTCCCTTGCTGCACACAGCACCCCACCTCCACAGGGCAGTGCCCAGCCCAGGTCCTTGGGGCTTAGTTACTAGCCACCCCCTCTCCTGCGGGGTGCTGCGCTGATTCACGAGGGGTGTAGTCTCTTTTCCATTCTCCCTCTGTGTCGGCTTATGCCATTGGACACAGACTATAATTCACAGGAATTTATTGAACATGGTCCTGGCCGTATGGCTGGCAAACCTTATCTTTTACCAAGGTGCTCTGGGCCCCCGACACCCCAGCCCAGGAGCCTCCTCAGAGGGTGGAGAAGAAACCTGTAAGAGAAGCTGCAAATAGAGACCCTGCCGGGACTGTCAGTGGCCCATGCGTGCCCACACTGGGCCCCTGGTGACGGCTTGGAGATGAAATATCTGCTGTGCATCCACAAGGAATTCTTAAGGACGCACTCAGCCCTATGGATTCACAGCCATATGCATGATGCCTGCTCCCGTGGCTTTCAAAGTAAATCACGACTTCAGACGAGTGTCACACATGATTGATGACTCTGAAAAGTGAAAGGTGAAGAGAAAATGAATGATAAGCTGAATATACCAGGCGCGGTGTTGAATTTTTTTAAGCTCTAACGATTTCATGTAAATCTGTCCTGGCTGTAGAGGTTTATGAATAAACTCAGAACCAAATTCTTAGTCACTCAAAGGTTCTGAGTTTTCCAACGGCACATAACCTGCTGTAGAAGAGAGATTCTGGAGGGTGACTGTTTTATGGCTGCTGGACTCTGGGCTCCTGCAGGGCCCTTTATTACATTTGGCAGGTGAGAGGGAGAGCCATTTGCTAGGAGTTATTGGAGCAGAGTTTCATGCCAGATAACCTGTGAGTGGCGGAGAGGGAAGAAAGCCTAGCTGTGGGGAGCAGGTTGGCTCAAGCCTCAGAAAAAGAACTTAGGCTGCAACTGGACCCGACGCACCTCCAAACACACACCCGTCCAGCGTCCGTGACATTAACTTTACTTGGAAAAAGTGTCTTTACAGATGGAATGAAGTTAGAGATCCTGACATGAATTCCTACCAGCGTGTGTGTGTGTGTGTGTGTCTGTGTGTGTGTGTGTGTGTGTGTGTTACTGGGGGTAGAACCCAGGAGCATTCTACCTCTGAGCTATACCCCTAGCCCTATCTTTTATTCTTTATTTTGAAACAGAGTCTCCCTAAATTGCAGAGGGCCTCACAAAGTAGCTGAGGCTGGCTGTGAATGGCAATCCTCCTGTCTCAACCTCCAAAGTCTTGGGATTACAAGTGCGAGTCACCATTCTCAGCTTCCTACGGGTTTTACGGTGAGTCCTGTACCCAGTGGCAGGCTCTGATAAGAGGGAGAGACAAAAGAACAGAGAGGAATATCACTGAAGACTGAGTCAGACCCTGGGGTTCTGAAAGCCAAAGTACGTCGAGACTGTGGCAATCACCAAAAGATGGGGCCAAGGCCTGAAGCAGGTTCTCCCTCTGGCCTCAGAAGGAAGGAGAACCGTCGACAATTTGGTTTAATGTTTCTGTCTAGTTTCATACAAGCAAGTTGGTAAGAATTTGTTATGGAAGACCCAAGAAATTAATACTGTCTGTAATTGTGTTCCTCTCAGTGCATCTTTAGGGTTGCTTTTCTTTTGTATTGGGGTTGAACCTGAAGGTACTCTACCTATGATCTTCAACCCCATCTCATTTTTATTATTTGTTTTAAAACAAGGTCTCACTATGTTGACGAGAGCCTCATTAGGTTGTTGAGGCTGTCCTCAAACTTGTGATCCTCCTGTCTCAGACTCCCAAGTACTGGGACTATAGGTGTGTGCCACCACGCCTGGCCTTCAGTAAAATGTTCAGTGAATGTTTTCTTCTACAGGTTTTTTGACTTGTTCATTGCATCTGAAACAAGCCTTCATTTCAGTGAATATATCTTGAACAACAGTCCTCTCTGTGCTCTGTGCCCCGTTTCTAACTGGACCTTCAGGGCCTCCGTGTGGCTTCTGCTTGAAGTCAGTACCACAGGCTCCATCCCACATCTTGTGCAAGGATTCACGTGCATGATGGCTAATTGAGGTATGTTTTGGGGGCCCCCTGACAGGAACAAGGCAAACAAGGGAAGGGGGAGGGCTGAGCAAGGTTGAGATCTCAACTAAAGCCTAGCCCCAACCTGATCCAGGGGTGTTCTAGGGAGCACCCATTGTGCCTCCCCATAACAGCCTGGCTGGGTTTTCCACCTGCATATATGTCACTCATTGGCTGCGGCTGAGTGGAGATGTGCAGCCCTTAGTGCGTTGGAAATCGGGGCATTAGTGAGCACAGTGTCCAGAAAATGTGGACTTGGGTGGGCATAGAAAACACCTGCTACAGGTGCCCCCAGCAGATGAGGGGCTTCTTGGCAGACAGTCCAATGCCTTTGCCATCTCTGACCAGGACTGCCACCCTATGCATGGTCTTGGTCAACTAGGACCCAGTTGTTGCCTGACTGTTGGAACTGATGACTCAGGGAGTGTTCCAGGAGCCCTTAACTCTGGAAGAGCCAGCTGGTACCATAGAGGAGCCACAGAGACGCCAGCTAGCCAGGGTTGGGGGGAGGATGGTGCAGAAGAGAAGTAAGACAGCCTTGGAGCCAGGGGCTGGGCCAAACACTCAGTGAAGACATTATTTTGACAATCATATTGAATTTTAGGAATTATAGCAAAAATAAAAAGAGTAAGATGGCCCTGAAATTTCAAGACAGGAAAGTCAAGGTTGGAACTGGACAGTCAATCCCCCTTGAAGTAACTTGAGACACGTACCTGGGACTGAGTCTGCCTTAATTTTGTGAACGAGGAGTTGAGATTCCCCTCCATAGTTGACGGTCCAGATTAGAAGGAGGAGCCCATGGTCCAGGCAGTGGCTGCATGGAGTGGCTGGGCGACACATTTCAGCTATGAAGGCCTCAGGCATGCCAACTCAGGGCAGGTGATCAGTAAATATTTGCTCAATGACAGGCCTGCAATTTGCTGTGAAACTTCAGTCACATTCTATTTGACGACTTGACATCTATATTTTAATGTAAGATACCATTTTCTCTGATGCTCCAGGGGGGTATGCCTTGGTCATGCTGGGCCTGCTTGGTCATTCTGCAGCCTCTAGGGGTCTGGGAAGCAGACCCAGTGGGTTCTCTCAACCCACTGGGCTGAACTTATTTTTTATCACTACAAGTGTCTACTTATTCTGGGCAGCCCTGGGGGTAGGGATCTGTGACATGACGTGCCCTGCTCATGGGAGGAGCCTCACACAGCGAGAGGCTGGGAACCAGCAGGTGTGGCTCAGCCTGAGATGGGCGTTTTGTGCAGAGGGAAGGATTTGGAGGAACAGGACAGTCTTAAGCGCATGAATAGGGGGCTGGCAGGCTAGGATGGTGAATTTGCTTGCTGTTGCCCAAAGCTCGGTGTGCTCCAGTAGATGGGACGTTCATAAGTTCTCATATAAAAGGCCCAGGCTGTAAATTGCTTTGCCCATGGTGGCTGAACTTCTGAACCTTAGCTCATGTAGGGGGGGTAAGGTGCCAGTATGGCTTCCTCCCTCCCTGTCATTAGCCATTTATTTAAAATAGTGGGCAAGCTGTGTGTATCACTGCTATTATAGGATCAGGTAGTTGCCTGATCAAAGGAAGTTGCCTTGAGAAACTTGACTCCTAATTTCCAAAATTATCTGATCCTGATTCATGAACCCAATAAGCAGGGGTATAGGAGTTTTACCAAACACAGAAAGAACACTATCTTAGTACTCTCGGATGCTTTTTTAAAAATTGGTGCACTGTAACGACACACTGATACAAAATTCAGAGTGATAGGAACGTATATGCACACAGCACTTCCCTCTGGACCCTGCCCCACTTCCTCCCCTCCCCTATGGATAATATTAACATTGGTATAGATAACTTCATGTGTAAATAAGGGACTATTTGAATTTCATCATCAGATCTTCCCCACCTCCCTCTCCAATACTGCGTTCTTATGGAGTAGAATATTTACTGAGAAAAACAAGGGATTCAGCTTCCGGGCAGTGACCTCGCACGTCCACACAGCACGTGTGTGCGCGTTGACTCGTGGGGCTTGGGAAGCCTTCGGGTCCTTTCGAGTGGCTCCATGTGTGAAGAGCCCTGTGCATCGTCTGTGAACCTGGCAGACCGCTGGCCATTAAGTATCTCTCAGAGCACTGCCTCTGGTCACAGGAGGGTTGCATCTGTCCACACCCCGCAAGTCTCCAAGATCAGCTTTTGGAAAAAAGAGAGTCCAACAGAAAGGCAAGGAAGCAGGAGCAGGTGAGGAGAGCGAGGCGGCTGTGTTATATCCCCTCCTTGCTACCTGGCTCTGGGGAAGGGAGAAAGGACTTGGAGGGGAAGAATAAGCATCCCAGAAGCAGCCGTGACTCCCTTCTTTCCACAGAAAATTCCTCAGCCTTCCAACAGTAGTGTTTCCAAAGTGAGCTTAAGGATTCTCGGCCAGGATAAAAGGTTCTGGAATGGCAATTGTTCTTCTAGCCAGTTCTAAGCTGTCTCTTTCTGAGTTGCTCCCGGGGCATGGGACAGCCATGCTTGAGGTGGAAGCAGGGGTCCAGGTAGTAGACCCCCCTCTGGCCAACAGGATAACCCTGCTCCCTGATCACCTCGCTCTCATCACTGGCTGCAGCCATGGGAACCACACAGGACCTGTTCCTGGAGCTCAGTGGCACTGATGGCCCCTGCCTGGGAGTCCATAATTAACCTGCTTCAGGAATTCCTGTTCCAGAGCCTGTGCGAAGCCATCATATCCAGAGAGCAGTTCCAGAAGAATCGGGAGGCTTGAGCAAATGTTTTATGAGCTGCATGGCTAGTTTACCTGTGGCCTCCCTGGGCACTTTGGGTCACCTGTGGGCATTCCAGGGCACAGCGGGACAGCTTACTGTAGTATTAGCAGCATGCTGGGGCCTCATGGGAGAGCCACACCCAAGAATCAGCAGAGAGAGAGACACCCTGAGGTGCCGGTGCAGGTGTGTGGACAGGCAGGAGGGGTGCGGGAGCTGGGCAGGGAAGACTGGCAATGTGGTGGCGGAAGCTAGCCTCCTGGCCAGGAGGGGTTGTAGCAAAGCCCTTCTCACACCAGGCAGGTCGTACTCCATGTGCAAGAGCTTGTGCCCAGCTAGTGTTTTTGAGCACATGAATAAAAGTGCAAAGACAGACAAGAAGTACAACAGAGCCTAATGCACTTAGATATGTGAACTTTAGGTAAACGTAAGCACAGTGCATGGCTTTCACAAGCTCCACAATGCCCAGCACCCTCCCAGGAAGCCTTACTGAGTTTAACCAGATTCTTTGGTTGCATGTTACAGGCAAGAACACGAGCCGCCTGCAAGGGTGACCACAAATCTCTGCCTTTACCTTTCAGGAAGCCAGTGACGGAGATCGTGGACAAAGGGACACACCTTTTACTGAGGACTAAAATGCCAACGCAGGCTCATTTTGTTCCAGAGCTGGTGGTTTAGGATGTCAAGGAGTGGAACACCCCCAGAGTGCAGACGGACATACAGACAGGGTGGGGCCAGCAGAGCTTCCCTGACCCCAGCACAGAGCACAAGTCCTCGCTCTTCACTGTGAGCAAAGCAGTGGGGTCTGCAGACACCAGCGCATTCTGAGGCCAAGCCTAGGTTCACTGAATATGCCCAGCTTTACGAGAAGAGCAGCTGGACAGGGGGTGTGGGGTGGAAAGATCGGTGGGGTTACAGCATCCTAAAACCCCCAGGGGCTGCCTTCCTAATGTCCAGATTACACATGAAACGGCACACGGTAGAGTTTGCTGACAATGAGAACCCTTGGGGCTCACACAGCCAGTGCCATGCCCAGCTGGGGCCCCTCGATTCCCAGCTGGAAGTTCCTCATGCCACCACCATGAGGGGGGAGCCCCTCTACTGTGTCTTTAAAAAAGCTATTTTGAACTATAACTTGAATTAGGTCCATATTCTTATTTAAGTGGCTTTATTGCTTGGAAAAAGAAATTATCTGGTCTCTGACACGCCGTTTGGGACTTGTTCTCTGGGGTTAAGGAAGCTCTTGTGCTAAGACCACTGTAGTAGTTTCCAGGCGTGCTACCCAGGCCATTGGTACATCATGAGGGTAAAATAGGAAATGATACGAGACTCTTGGTGCCAGTTCAGGCCATGCCCGAGTGTTCCTGGATCCTCTTAGAAGGCCGAGGCAGGGGATCGCCTTTGTGTGTTTGCGTTTGTCTCATTTGCTGTGTTCTTCGTATCTAAAATGTTGACCTAGAGATGACTTCGGAGCTGTAGGACCAACAGAGCTTCTCCTCTTCCAGCTTCAGGTGCTTGTTAGTTCAGTCTTCTCATCTACATCTTGTTCATCAAGGGATGCCCAGTCTTGTGGTGCTATTTAGCTCCTGGCCTCCCAAGGAGGCCACTTGACTTTTTCCGAAGAAGACCCCAATCTTAGCACCATGGAGCTCGCACCATGAAGCTTGCTTGTGACCTCCTCGGACAGTCCAATCCAAACTCAGGGTTTCTTCCAGAAGAGAGACTTTCATGTTCTTGAGGACATCAACTGGATTTATTTCCACTCTTGCCTTCTCCAGAAAAAAAATGTCTCCAAACTGGGCTCCTACTGTCCCCGCCCAGGACACCTCCCTCTGAAGGGCTGCAGGCGCCCAAGGGTTGTTAAGTGTGGGCTCAGGATCAGATCCCAACGTGATTGGACTGCAGATGGGTGTCAAAGGTGGCCATCTTTCCCACTGGGGTCCCCTTCTCTGTAGGCTCAGGTCTCTAGGACTCCGTGTGGGCTCAGGCATGTTCAGGAGCCTGCAAAGGCAGCGGAGTGAGCACGGAAGAGTTAAGGCAGCAGCCCCCAGTGATTCGGAACACTTACGCATTCCCTGTGATAAGCGAGAGACGGCGAGGTGAAGGGAACGGATACAATGGTTATTTTCTCAGGATTCCAAGACTGAATTAATTGTGTACACCTTGAGGAACGTGTGGGAGAAACAATAGCAAAGCTCCCTTTAAAGTCATCTTATTAAGGGAGACGCGTCCTGGCCTCTCTCTCTCGAAGGGAGCCCCGCTCTGCCTTATCAAACACAAGGTGCGCGCGGGATGCAACAGGTCCCTTCCTCCAAAGCCGCTTGCTCGCATCTCTCGCACCCCTGCAGGCTTTGAAATCAGTGTTCAAAGTGGACTTTCTGAATTCATGAAAACCCACAGGTCTGTAATCCATCCCTAATGGAAGTCAAACATGACTCCGGCAAGATGAAACACAGTGTCCTCCCCCTCTGTTCACAGTAGGTGTCTGCCGATAATAAATATTTTATTTTACTACAAAAACAAATAACTAAACATCCCCCCTGTGTTTGTTCTGAACTCGACAGTAGCTTTTGTGAGTTTACGGGATTTCAAAGCCCAGCGAGGAAACCATAGTGCCACGTCGGTAACTGGGTGCGCTCGTTCAAAAGGAAACCAAAGCTGCTTTCATTCCCTACAAACCGCGTATCACACGGTGCCAGCCGGGGCCCTTCTGCTGCGGGATTTGGTGGCACTCTTCTTCAGAGCCCTGGCTTGGGAGGGCAGAGCATCCAGGACAGAAAGAGTCAAAGGGCCCAGGGCGTTGGGATTAACCGTCTTTGGACCTGGATGGTTCTAATCCACTCTCCATAACCAACCTTCGCAAGAATCCGCCACCTGTTCGTTGGCGGGATGCTGTGGAGACCCCACCTCTGCCTGTCAGAAGGCCTGAGCTTGGGGTCTTGAGAGCAGAGAGGAAGAAGTAGGTTCGAAGGCTACTGGTCTCCAGGAAAATTCAAAGCCAACTTTGATGAAAATCATCCGTTTCATAGTCTCCACCAGCCAGTAGGAATCTTACAGCTACAATAGTCCATGCTGTCAAGGAAGCACCTTTGATATGTCACAGTCTCTACATCAAGTAGGTGCGGGGTGGATGACGTGCGCAACATTAGGGATTTATCATTCATGTCACCGAGCTCGGCGATGGTAAATTCGGATGTGAGTTGTCTGGGTTGCTGGTGGCACTAACAGTTCTGGAGTATTCTTTGGCCGTCTGCTTCTCTTTGATCATGTTGCCGTGACTAAAGCACAGAGGGAATATTTGAAGGTGACCTAGACTTCCAGGTGGTTATACAAACGTGTGGCTAGACACAGCTGTGGCCCAGGATTTCACTGAGGCAGTGGCCAGCATCAGGGATAACCACGGCCTCCTCCCTGTGAAGAGAGCCAGTCACGGTGTCAGGTCATTTTGATTTTATTTTAGGTTGCCAATCCGACCTGTATTTCTGTTTTTGAAACCATGCAGCTCTATCTGAAATCTTACAGACGGGCACCCCAACGGACTATCATCTTGGTGTACAGTTACAACCACTGCTCTGCCTCCGCAATGGTTTATGGCGTGCCAACTTAAACTATATTTGGCAATGAGGCTAACACTGAAGGCAATGAGTACTGAGTCAAACTGATGGCCTCTAGAACGTAGGTGGGCCTCATCCAAGCAGTTGAAGGCTTAAATGGAATGAAAATACCTACCTCCCTGATCAAGGGCAGTTCTTCAGCAGAATGCTCCCGATTGCACCCACAGTCACCATGGCTTCCCCGGGTCTCCAGCCGGCCAGCCTTCATGGCAGGTGTGGACTTACCAGGCTTCTTCATGGCTGTGGGAACTAGGTCCTTATCATAAATATCTTTTCCTCTCTCTCTGTGTCTCTCCCTTATACACATCCTATTGTTTCTGTTTGTTCCTAGACCCTGCCTCATCCAAGCTCCTCAACAGAAGCAAGATGAGATGGAATAAGCAGGATAGCAGAGATCTCCCTGGACAGCTTGCCATTAGAATAAGTTCTACGCAAAGACCCAAGAAGAACTGTGTCATGGAACTTGACCTAGCTCGGCTTCAGTGCTGCTCTCCAGCCTCGTCAAGGAAAGGACACAGTCACATGAATAACACTTTGGACTCCTTGCCACCAGCTGTGACCCACATCGAAACCATGTGTGCTCAATGTCTTCTCTTAAAGGCTCTTCATGAGAAATAAAGAGGGGTCCTGATGCTCCTGGGGAAAGGACCATGAATCGCCCTGCTGGCTTTGCGTCACTCCGCCAAAGATGACTTTAAATCTTACGATGGATTAGCGGACTTATGTTAGCATCTCCTCCTCCTCCTCCTCCTCCTCCTCCTCCTCCTCCTCCTCCTCCTCCTCCATCCTCCTGTCTTCTGTTTTGCTTGCTTTAAGTGTCTGGATGTCATTGCAGAAAGTGGGGCTCATGCTCAGCCCTTCTGTCCTTCCCCACCTTGTTTTCAGCAAGGAATGATTACAGTGGGCTCTGATCTTCGGGAGAAGTTGCCTGGGCCCCCACAAGAGACTGATAAGGATGCTGCAGGAAGACTCTGGCTGTGAGGTGCCCTTGGCTGGGTACCCTGCAGGTCCTCTCCACTCCCCCAGGTAGAGTGTCATGCCTTCCCCTCTCTGGTCCTCGGTACTGGGTGCCTGTCCTTCTCCACTTGCTTCTGAGCCCAGGGGTGGTAACAGCACTATTGTTGGGAGCCCTGACAGTATCCCTGGTGGTTTCCCATCACCCTCACACTCACCCCTGTAATTAGATCCTTCTCAATCAGCTCTCTTGAATTCTTCTTTGCCAGGGAGCCATCTGTTCCCTGCCGGGACACTAGCAGATTCCCAGAGGGGACTTTTTTTTTAATGTCTGAGGGGGGATTTTTGTTGTTGTTGTTGTTCTGACCAGGAGGCAATAATAATTGATGGTTTTATTCCAATTCTTAGAAACGCACCTCGATGCATGGAGAGAAGGGTAGTTTCGACATAGATGGCAGAAAATCACTTGCTAAATAAATTGCTAGGTTGCTGAACTCTGCAAAGAGTTCTGGGCCCTCATCCCCTTGCAGCGATGAGCCACTACCCGTGGATCACAAGGGATGACATCACCTTGCAGATCCTGGTGCCAGGGCCTCTCTGCAGGACCCCCTTCCTCCTGTAGGTAGATGGAGGTGGCCAGACAGAAGAGCACCTCTGAGAGGCAGCTTTGCAGTCAAAAGGAAAGCAGAAAACTGAAAATGCCTGTGACCTCCATCTGAACAGTCTTTATTTACACTTTTAGGACCAGCTCTTTGCCAGTGAAGGACAGAGACCAGAAGAGTGGACGTGATGGGGTGAGCAGCCATGCGTAGGCGTCGCCACACACACCCCTCCTCACCTTAGCCCGGGCTGTGGTCCTGGGCACAGACCCGCCAGAGCCAACACCCCGATTTTGGTCCAGTATTACTGATTTTACGGTATTGTGGACTTCCAGAACTTGATAGAACCTTCTCCTCTGTGGCTCCTTACTGAGTTTTTATTGCCTTTGAGATAGTCAGTACTGAACAAAACAGAGATGATCAGCCGCACTGGCTTAAGAGACCCTGTTTCCAAATAAAAATATAAAAAAGTAGGTCTGGGAGTGTAGCCCGGAGGTAGAAGGGCTCCAGGAACCCCAGTACCACCACACACACACACACACACACACACACACACACACACAAACAGAGATGAAAATCCGCAGGTGTGCGCTCACATGCATGGACATGTGAATCTGCTTTCTGTAAGACACTACAACAAACTGGTTGGCTTCAGACAACAGAAATGTCGGGTGTGGTGGTGCATGATTGTAATCTCAGCAGGATTGCGGTTTGTGGACAGCCTCAGCTACTTAGTGAGGCCCTCAGCAACATAATGAGAAATAAAGAATGAAAAATAGGGCAGGGGTGTAGCTCGGATGTCGAACGCCCCTGGGTTCCATCCCCAGTACTGTAAAACAAAACAAAACAAAACAAAACATAAAAACCAGAAATGTGTTCTATCAAGTTGTAGAAGTCAGAAGTATGAAATCGGTATGGTATTCCTAGTCCAAAATCAGGGTGTCAGCAGGGCCATGGCCGCTCTGTAGGCTCTAGGGAGAAAAAACACATTTTGTCTCTCCATCTGCCTGGGCCAGTGATACCCCCAGGCCTACAGCCCCCCTCGCCCCCATCTCCACCTGGGGGCACCTGGCCTCCTTCCCCTCTGTCTGTCAATCTTCTCCTGACCCCTCTTATAATAAGGGTCCTTGTGATTACAGCTGGGTTCCACCCAGATCATCAGGAATCCTTCATTCAATCACAATCACAAAATTTTTGCCATATAAGAAGACATTCATAGATTGCAGGAATTAAGGGGACCATCGCAGCACCCACCACCATGCACAAACACACAGACACCGATGTACACATAGCCTTTTAAAAACTATTTTATTGGTGCATTGTATTTATACATCATAATGGGGTAAAAAACTTATGTAGACATAAATGGACACATCGTCCAGCCAGCCCCCACCAAGTTCCCACCCCACTCTCTCCTCATCCCTCCTTTCCATGCTTGGCCTAGTGGTTGACTAAGATATGAATAAGTACATCGAGCGCTTTAAAGAGTCTCCTTCTCCCCCTCCCATCCCCACAGTTAGGTTGACTTATTTGCTCCTCTATAGGATCTCCTTTTTAACCTGGAGTTCCTCCTATGATCCATTTCACCTTAGCTTTCACGTATTAGGGGAAGCATCCGATTTCTTACTTTTTGTGACTGGCTAATCTCGCTTAGCGTAATGTCCTCCGGCTCCATCCATTTCCCTGCAAATGCTGCAATTGTGTTTTTGATGGCTGAGTAAAATTCCATTGTGTGCATATCCCACAGTTTTGTAATCCATTCATCTGTTGATGGACATCTTGGCTGGTTCCCTAGTTTGGCTATGGTGAATTGTGCAGCTATGAACATAGATACACATGCTTTAGTTTGGTAGTTTGGTTTCCTTTCTTTTGGATAGATACACAGAAGTGGTATTGCTGGATTTAAAACATCATATCTAAAAATAGCACATATGAGCCAGGTGTGGTGGCACACTCTTTTAATCTCAGCATTCGGGAGGCGGAGACGAGAGGATTGTGATTTGTGGACAGCCTCAGCTACTTAGTGAGGCTCTTCACAATTCAGTGAAACCCTGTTTCAAAAATAAAATACTAGGCTGGGCGTGGTGGTGCACGCTTATAATTCCCGCACTTGGGAGGCGGAGACAGGAGGATCGCACAGGTTCGAAGCCAGCCGCACTGGCTTAAGAGACCCTGTTTCCAAATAAAAATAATAAAAAGTAGGTCTGGGTTTTCAAATAAAAATAATACAAAATAGGTCTGGGAGTGTAGCCCGGAGGAAGCAGGGTTTCCAGGAACTCCAGTACCACCAGAAAAATAAATAAATAAAAATAAATAAATAAGTAAATAAATAAAAGACTAAAAATAATGGGTGGGGATGTAGCTCAGAGGTACAATGCCCCTGGGTTCCATCCCAAGTACTGCAAAAAAAAAAAAAAATAGCCCATATGCATATACTTAATTTTACAGATATATCTAAGAGACCATGAATACTGTTTAAATGCCATATGTTTAATCAATTTTCTCCACATGGACGTTAGGCCCCTAGGCTCCAGGGCCTCTGTCTCATCACTCTGCTACCCTCCTGGGCATGGGTGGGTGCTTCATAAACTCTGTATGAACTTGCAAACCTGCCCACTCTCTGAACCTATGGCTGCTTCTCACTGGTGGTCAAATGCTGACTGTGTCCTAGACGCAGAACAGACACTGGGTTTACTCTTTGCTCCCATCTGCTGGAAGCTCTGGTCCTAGAACCTTTCAGAGGGGTTGAGCTGGCTGCCTCATGGGGCTGTACTGTGTCCAGAGGTGGCCCCACTGCACAGAGCCCGGCCATGCACGGATGTGCTGCTCCTTACAGGACGAGACTCAAAGGCCGCCACCTCTCAGAAGAGCAGTTTGGTCACTTGCCCACCCGAGGACGGGCTTACTGTGTGTCCCTTGCTCCTCTGTCCCCCGGAGTGCCCAGTTCTGACAGGAACTACTGTTGCACACCGGTGGTGTTGAGCCTCTAGCTGTGACAGCCTCCTGTGTCACATTACTGGGTGATGTGGATAGAAATGGGCAATGACAGCGGATCTTTCCTGGATGGCTCTCGAGTTTCCTCTGATTCTTCCCACATCAACCCAGTGATGGATACGCATCCCCCTTACTTGACTGGAGACTTCCCAAAAGATACCTCCATGGCCACATCCCCTAGGTGCTGTAAGTCTCACCTTCTTTGTAAAAGGGGTGATGCAGGATCAGAGGGGACCTTAGCTTTGACTTTGCAAGAAGGACAGCAGAAAGTAGAGTTTGTGAAGCTCGTAGACTGGATGCTGAGCAAATGCCTCTGTCCTGATACCCAGAAGCTTAAAGGGCTGGTAAGGGCCTGGCCAGGTCCACATAGACTCCCACATCCGCCAGACAGCGCCTGGCCGCCAGGGAAAGGTGGGTCTGTTGAGCTCACTCTGGCCTGTAGTTCACATGGTCCAAACAAAAGGACCTCAGCCCAGCTTTGGAAATGAGAACAATCTATGCAATTGTTGCACCTTGGGAACTCCAGACTCTGGGTCTGTCCCCCCAGATATATGTCTGATCCAACACATTTGGTTCTGGTGTGACCTTGGCCACATGGACTCTTGTTCCTTTTCTGGGGTTGTCTAGTTTGCGGTATGTCGTACTAATGGCCCGAGTCCTGTATCTATGCATTTTGGCCTACTCAGCCAGTCCGTGGGCTTTGCAAGATGAAATAAGACCCTAAATACTCCTTTAATGCAGTTTGGGGAACTTTTTTATGTGTTCTAGTGGTTTATATCATCATTTCTACTGTACTAAAATTTACATGCCCTTTTCTTAAAAAAAATTCATGTAAATTTTTGTAAGCTCTAGGTTTATTTTATGACCCATAAACTTAGACAATATATTAAAATCTTGGAAGAATTTAATATCAGCAGCAGATTATCCTTAAAATAACACCCACACCTAATTCTTGGGAATTATTGAGACAGAGGCATATCAAGTATGTTAAAAGGTTTAATAGCTGTTAGTAAATTTTACTGCGGCTGTCAATAACTCCATAATATATTGGGCCAGTTAATAGGTCAATGCAACATATTTATATCTTGCTATAAACTGTTTACCCAAGAACAAACTAATTTCTAATGATAATGAAACATGGAGTCAATAAATATTAATTTTAGCATTTCTAATTTAAATGCAACTTTTCACATCTGCCATAAATGTTGGGCTGGCAGCGTTTACACACACATTATTGGTTTTGTGTACCAAAGACAAATGTGTTAAAAACTCACCGTGATTCTTACCCTACAAGACAATGTTTGTGGGTGAGCCGATCTTCAAGGTGTGTGAATATTTTATTACTAGAACAAAATAATACTTAGTGTATCATATAAAGTATTTGTTCCACCACTCTGTGATATTTTCATATTTCTTTTAAAATTAGTGTATTTAAAATTTTCAACTTTTTAAACTTTTGAAAATTCATGGCCAGTGTTTATATTTAACATATTTTGAATGCACACGCTAGTTATTTTCTCGATTTTATTTTTTTAATTTGGTTGTTTAAGAGTTCTGCTGAGTTTTACAGTTAGACTGAATAAACCCAATAAATGTGTGTCTCACTTCATGCTCTGGTTTCCTTTCTTGTGCAAAGAACAATGGCACGGATTAATTGTGCTACCAATCCACTTGCGTTATTAGAAAATAGATCGCTCATGGTGAGTTATTTTGTAAAATAGAAACGTGGGAAATGCATTGTTATAAGAATTTTTTATTTTCTGGGGTCTTCTGAAGAAGAATATACACATGTATGAAAAAATTAGACAATATTAGTATCAATTTTTTAATGGCGGAGAAGATATTACAGTGTACTACTTTAGTGGACAAATATTTAAGGATCTCTCTGCTTGGCACTTTTCTTCAAGCCCCACTCCTTTTCTTCAAGCCCCACTCCTCCCTCTTTTCTACCATCCATGGATTCATCCGTTTATCCATGATCCATCTCTCCATCCACTCATCTATTCCTCCATCCATGCATTTATCCCTCTATCCATGAATCCATCCCTCCATTCCTGCATCCATCCCTCCATCCTTCTCTCCATCCCCCATTCCCCATCCACTGTCGGTTCACATCACTGATGTTTCTGAATTGTCACTGCGCTCAGAACCCTGGCTGATATTCAATTCTTTGTTCTCCTACTGTCGCTTGCTAGTGTGGCCTGAACGGAATCTCCTCAAAATTCATAAGCCACAGTCCTTACCTTTAGTATTTCAGGATTTGACTGCGTTTGTGAGGACACTGGAGGAACACTGCCACCTGCAATCCAGGAAGAGAGGGCAACACTTGGATTTCAGATTTTAGCCCCCAGAACTGGGAGAAAATGAGCCGTTTCACTGAGTGGGACTTAAGCCTTGGCAGTTCCAGCAGAAGTGCTACACCACAAGTCCTGATTTTTCATATAAAAATATATTGATCTAATTTTGAGGGTTTAAAGCAGTCTAGAGACAATGGTCCCATGAAGAAGCTAGGGCTCTCAGCTCTGGGACTTTTAACACTGGAGTTGAATGCTTCTTTTGAAGGGCTATCCTGGGCTTTGCAGGAGTAACAACAGCATCGTGGGCTTCACTTACCAGTTGCCAGCAGAATTACCTGGTGGAGACAATCATGTCTCCAACACTGCCCAGCGCTCCCCAGGCTGGGGTGGGGAACAAAACCACCCCCAGGGGACAATGACTAGAATACACCTGCACTGACTTCAGCAGGGGTGGCAGATGCAGCAAGAAGGGTCTGGCCCAAGGCCACCAGACAGTGGTGGAGGGCCAGACCAGATCAGCTTCAACCTTCTCCCCGAGCTCCTCCCTCTACTCCAGGTGAGTGCAGAGTGGGCAGAAGTTGGTGGACATGTAGCTGCCAAGGCCTGTTTGAAGCATCCAAGAATCTGTGGAATCCCAGGACTCCCCCACCCCACCAGGACTGCCTTCACCCCAGGACTCCCCCCACCCCAGGACTGCCCCACTCCAGGACTGCCCCACCCTACCAGGACTGCCTCTACCCCAGGACCCCCCTACCCCAGAGGGCTCCCCATATTTTTTTCCCTCTCCTTTTTCGGTACAGGCCATTCGCACATGCCTCCCTTCCAGCTGCCTTGACTCTGAGGCAGGCCATTTGTGCACCGCGATGGTAGAGGCAAAGACCACTAACTCATAATTAGGGCATAAGGAGGGCCAGTGCTGTAGAGAGCGGGCAGCCCCTTCCTGGCTGGCTCCCACCGGCTTCACCTCCAAGCGCCCGCTGCCCGGCACCCTGCAGGATCCAGCCTTCTCCATGCCCTTGGACTCCCACCTGACTGGAAGGAGGGCCTGGCAGGAGTTCTCAAGGAGAAGAGAGAGGTGAGGATTTGGCCTCTCCCAGAGTCCTCCCTGAGAGGCTGTGAAGTGGGCAAGACTCCATCCCACCGAGGTCCCTAAACCCCTGCTCTGTGGCCAGAGCTCTTCCTTCCGCACCTTCCTGCTCTTGTCCCTTCAGGCCCTGGTGGACTCCACTACCCACTGTTGCTCGTCCCTGGCTCCGTCACGGCTTGCTGACCTCCTCTGCCCGCACCTAGTTACACAGCCCTTCAGCTAAACGCCCTGCCTGCACCATCCCGTCTCTGGGGACGTGACCTGAGACCTCCCTCTGACTTCTACTGACCCAAGCCGCAAGCTGGCAGCTACTGTCACCTTGCCTTGTGAAGGCCACTGGAGTCTTCCAGTTTCTCTTTTATGCTTAAACTGACATAATCCCCCCAATTAATGTGTTATATTAAGTATTAGTCTTTAATAATCTAGTATTGTATTAATATATTTTAATATTTAATGCTAACATTTTATGTGGAGCTCTTAGTCATTTTAATCTAGTAAATTTTGCTAATAAAATTAAATTTTTTCCTATTTTTTTCTCTTGGAATAGTAAAGATTATGGAAGAGGAAAAATAATTAGATTCCTTTAGGGTAAATGATGGGGAGAAGAATTTACTTCCCTGAGAATGATTTTTCTTTTCTATTTTCTCCTGATCTTCTGTCTCTAGTAGGAATCTCGTGAGATTAAAAAAAAAATGACCTGAAATACAAGTAGGTGGGTATCTGCTGGGTGCCCCTCTTACATTTTTATGCAGTTTTAGAACTGGAAAACCATATAGAAAATCTAAAGATCCCTTAGGTTTGTGGATAAGTGAGCAGAGCCCCATTTTTTCACAAGCCCTGTTCTTTCTATAACATACACATGCACACACACACACACACACACACACACACACACACACACACCTAGATGCACACGTCTGGAATCTTGACCTGATCTGATCTCTGAGTTAGCAATTCAGTCACACTGAGGTGGAGTGAGCTCACCTAGGCTAGGAAGCCTTTGTCCCTTCAGAGTTTGGTTTGATTTCCATGCCTCCTCTTCCCAGGGGTAAGATTCACCAGAGCACATGGAAGGCGTGGAGATCATATGTCCCGGCCGGAAGACCTGGGCACAGTGAGGCCTTTCTGTGAGTCACAGAACCATCCTCAGAACCACACACCCTTCCTGCACTGCTCAGAATTTCTCCCAAGTCCAAAGTCCCTGCGGGTCTGTCTGGGACACAGAGACTATGATCCAGAATATTCCTCTCCCACCTGCCTTTAAATTTTCTTTCCCTGGAGACCACTTTCTGTTGACTTGTCCTTGAAAATTTTCCACCTTCAGGGAATATTTAGAGGCTCTGTACTCCTGGTCCTGCTCCCTCTTCCTAAGACCTGACCCACCAACGCTGCTACATCCTCAACCTCCTCAAATGTGATTCTCTACTTCTCCAAAGCCTGGTCTCTGTCTGCTCATTTTGTCCTTTCTGCCTCAATTTGCAATTTCTTTTCCCCAATCCACTTTGCTTCCTTAGTTAAATGTTTAAGAATTATTGACTCGTAACAGGAGAGGATGCGTGACAAATGTTACTTCAATACCCCATGTTAGTATTCTGGGGAATTTTCAGTTCCTTTTTAAATTGTATTCATGTTGTTATGTTGTTTTGTAAAGCTTTCTGGTTTAATATTCAGAGATGGTGTCCATAAAAAAGAGTGGGGCTCTCTCCTCGGGGCTGCTCAGCTACACACGTCCTTCCTGCATTGGTGACATTTGCCCTCTTAAACGTCAAGCAAGTTTCAGTCTTCAGCCCCCAGAAACTGGAGCTGCCCTGGTCATGTTATTCTTGGGTAGCCCAAGGTTTTAACATGCTTTGTGTCCAATTTAGATAGGTTCTATATGTCTAGATATTTGTCAGTTTCTTCTAGGTTTTCAGTTGCTAATGGTCATCTGGATTTTCATGCAATGGTGATATCTCCCTTTTCATCTCTTATTTTATTACTTTTGGTCATTTATTTCTTTGGACTAGATTGGCTAAGCATTTATCAATATTGTTAATCTTCTAAAAATCCAACTTTTTGGTTGATGCTTTTTATTCTTTTAATTTGTTCTTTATATCCTTAATATTTGCTATGATTTTAATTATTTTCTGCATTTTTCTGACTCTGGGTTATCTTGTTTCTGTTCTACTATGGCCTTGATATGCATCATAAGGATGTTTATTTGTAATATTTCTTTTATAATGTGGGCATTTTTCTATAAACTCTACTCTTAAAACTGACTTCATAGCATTCCAAA
Source organism: Muscardinus avellanarius (assembly GCF_963383645.1). Taxonomy (NCBI): domain Eukaryota; kingdom Metazoa; phylum Chordata; class Mammalia; order Rodentia; family Gliridae; genus Muscardinus; species Muscardinus avellanarius. The sequence continues at coordinate 158,894,643 of NC_137789.1, read as the reverse complement.
GATTTTCACAAGTTGTATCTTCATTTTAATTTACTTTTTAAAATTTTTAAATTTCTTTTATACTTCCTATGGTCTATTCCCCATTCAAAAGTGGTGTTCAGTCTCCATATATTGCTCTAATTCATCTGTATCTTTTGCTTTTTAATTATAATTGCAGTCCATTATGATCTGAAAAGATATCTTTTTTTTTCTCTTTTTTTTTTTTTTGGTGGTACTGGGGATGGAACCTAGGGGCACTGCACCTCCAAGCTACAACCCCAATCCTATTTTTTAGTCTTTTTTTATATTTTGAAACAGGGTCTCACTGAGTTGCAAAGGGTCTCCGTAAGCAGCTGAGGCTGTCCGCGAACTACAATCCTCTGGTTTCGGCCTCCTGAATGCTGGGATTACAAGTATGAGCCACCACACATGGCTGAGATATCTTTTTTTTTTTTTTAATTTGCTAATACTTGTTTTGTGCCCTAGAACATTCTATATTTTGGAAGGGGTTCCATGAGCCGCTGAATTAGCTATTGTTAGATGAAATATTTTGTGCTTTTGAGATCCATTTGATTTTATATTTTTTATGTTTGAAGAATCTTTACTGAACTTTTATCTGGATGACCTAATGTTCATAGAGGTGTGTTGAAGTCTTCCAGTATTATGGAAATGGGGTCTCTCTGAGGCTTACTATTAAGTAAAGTTTCTTTTATGTAAGTGGGTTTACCAACATTTCAGTTATAAATATTTACTGTCATTGTGTCTTCTTGTTGGATTGTTTCCTTTATCAGCAGAAGTGAACCCCTTTGTCTCTTATGATAAGTTTTTGCTTGAATCATTCTTTGTCAAATATGAGTAACTGACCCCATTTGCTTTTGACCTTCATCTACATGGAGCATCATTTTCCATCCTTTCACTTTTAGCCTGTGGATGTCTATCTATAAGATAAGTTTCTTGTCAAGAATATATATTTACTGTTTTTTAAAATTCATTCCACAAATCTATGGTTTTTTTTAATTGGGCAGTCAAGACCATTTACATTTAGTGTTAATAAATATTCTGTTTGATTCAATTTCAGTTATAGTTTACTTAGTTGATCTTCTGATGGAATTTGTATCTTTTTTAGTTCTGAAGTTTACTTTTTATTTCTCTTTTGTGTTATTTCTTTAAGTGCTTTCTGTATAACTGTCTTAGTAGTTATGAATTTTTCAATTTCTACTGTTTTGAAATATTTTTATTTACTGTTGATTTTCAAACATAGTTTACTGGATATAGCAATCTATGTTGGAAATTGTTTTTTTTTTTTTTTTTCAGGGCTTAGAGGACATCGATCCAAGGCTTTTGGCTTTTGGAGTTTGGGTTAAAACATCTGGAGTTATTTTGTTAATTTACCTTTGAGTAAGACCTTGAATTTTTCTCTTGAGGCTTCTAAGATTTTATTCCTGACTTCTTTGTTAGTCACTTTGATTATGACGTGGTATGGAAAGACCCTTTAAAAAAGCTTTTGCCTTTATAAATGCCTTTAGTAACAAGCTTATATCTTATTTCATGTTATCCATTTAATACTTTTATTGATGCCTTATGGTCTCACATCATAATGTAAATCATACTGATAGTTACATACATACAAGCACCTGGCGGGCTTTCCCATGGCTCCCTCCTCATTCTCCCCTTCCCCATGCAGGGTAATAAGATTGACATTGATTCTCACATATGTACATAATTGATCATATAAAGGAATTACTTCGAAGCCCGAGACTAGCTCCCTGGCTCCATTGGAGTTTCTTCTTCATCATCTAAAGTCTCTATGGTCTCCCAATTACTCCCTAACATATTAGAGAAAGCATACAATCATTTACTTTATGTGATTGGCTAATGTCACTTAACATAATGTTCTCCAGGACCATCAATTTTTCTGCAAATGACATTATTTTGTTCTTTATTGCTGAGTAGAAATCCATTGTGTTTATGTCCCATAATGTTGTAATTCATTCATCTGTTAGTGGACACCTAGGTTGATTCCATAATTTGGGTGTTGAGAATTGTGCTGCTTTGATCATGGATAGGCATATTATTATTTTAGTTCTCCAATTTCAGTACTTTGGGAATGTAGCCAGTGGTATGATGAATCATATGGTGCATCCATTTCCAATTTTCTGGTAAATGTTCACACTCATCTCAATACTGATGCACCAATTTGCAATCCCACCAACAGTACAAAAGAGTTCCAATTTCCCCACATCTTCATCAGAATTTATTGTTTTTTGACTTCTTGATGACTATAATTTTAGTCAGAGTTAGATAAAGTCTCAGTGTAGTTTATATTTACATTTCTATGATTTCTAATAATGTTGAACATTTTTTTCATGTATTTGTGGACCATTTGTATCTCTTATTTTGTGAAGTGTCTATTTTGTTCAACTGCCTTTTTTGTTTGTTTGTGGTACTGGGGATGGAACCCGGGGCATTCTACCTCTGACTGAAACCCCCAGCCCTAATTTTTTTTTTTATTCTTTATGTTTAAAACAGGGTCTCACTGAGTTTCAAAGGGCTGCACTAAGGATCTGAGGCTGTCTGTGAACCATAATCCTCAGGTCTCCACCTCCTGAATGCTGGGATAATAAGTGTGTGCCACCATGCCTTTCAACTGCCTATTTTTTTATTGGGTCATTTTTCTTTTTAGTTTAAAGTCCTTTAAGTTCTTTCTACATTCTAGATATTAGTCTTCTATCTGGGGAATAGCTGGCAAAGATTTCTCCCATTATATAGGTTTTCTGTTTAGAATCTTGATGGTTTCTTTTGATAAGCAGAAACTTTTAAATTTAATAGTATCACATTTTATTATTTTTTGTTTTAATGTCTTGGCCTTTGGAGTTCTTGTTGAGGAAGTTCCTACTTCTGTGCATATGTTGGAGTGTCAGACCTATGTCCTTCTCTAGTAGCTTTAATGTCTCTGGTCTAATTTCCAGGTCTATCATCTATCTCAAGTTAACTCCTATACAAGATAAGAAGCAAGAATTTAATTCCATTTTTTTCTAAATATGAGTAACCGGTTTTCCCAACATCATTTCTTGAAAAGGTTTTCTTTTCCCTAACATATATGTTTGAGATCTTTGTTGAAAACTAACTGGCAATAAGTGTGTGGATTTGTTTCTGTATTTTCTATTCCACTCCATTGGTCTATGTGTCTTTTTTTGTGTTAATATCATGCTATTTTATTACTATAGCTCTGTAGTATAATTTGAAGTCAGGAATTGTGATGCCTCTTGCATGATTCTTATTATAGAGAATTGCTTTGGCAATTCTGGATTTTTTTATTATCTATATTAAATTTATGAGTGATTTTTTTATATCTGTGAAGAATGACATTGATATTTTGACAAGAATTGCATTGACTTTGTGGATCACTTTTGATAGAATGGTGATTTTGATAACATTTATTCTGACTATTCAAGAGCAAAGAAGACAGAAGGATTTTTATCTTATCTGTTCAGATCTATGAATATTTTTTTACATGAATGTCCATTTTATATTCTAAGTTTGATAAATTCCGTGAAAGAGGTTATTTTTGGCCTTGGCTTGTACCTCCGACCTTCTTCAATTCCAGTTATCCTTAGTTTTGGTCTCTTGATGTTTTCCTATATTTTTTTGAATGTTTTGATTGTGGTCTTTTATTGCCTTTTCTTTATTGACTGAGTGTTCAAGATTAGATATACTCCCTTGAAGTATTAGCCAGAGAAATTGGACAAGAGCAGGAAATTAAAAGGAAAAGAAGCAAAAGTTATGTTTGGCAATGGCATGAGTATTGACTAAGGAATCCCCAAAAGCACAATTAGAGGACTTTCACAGCTGATACACAAATTCAGCAAAGTAAGCCAATACAAAATCAAGTTAAAAATCAACTTATTTCCTATACACTAACAACAAATCCACTGAAAAAGAAATCTGAGAAACAGCCCAATACACAATAACCCTAAAAAAATACTTGGGATAAGTCTAACCAAATATATAAAAGATCTTTATTTTGAAAATTATAGACCACTGAGGAAAGAAATTGAAGAAGACTTTATAATATAGAAAAATTTTCTCATTTTTGCATGGGCAGAGTGAATATTGTCAAAATAGCCATTCTACCTAAAACAATCTATAGATTTAATGTAATGTCTACTAAAATACCAATTTAATCATTCAAAGAGTTAGTAAAGATCAGACCTAAAATTTATTTACTAAATCAAGGCCTAGAATAACCAAACCAATAAGGAAGGTATCACAATACATGATTTCAAATTATTCTACATGGCTATAGTAACAAAAACAGCATGTTAGTAGCACAAAAACAAACACATAGACCGAAAGGATAAAATAGAAGATATCAACAAAAATATCAAAAGCATACATTAGAGAAAAGATATTATTTTAACAAATAGTGCTGGGAAACCTGGATTTCCATTTGTGTAAGAATTAAATTAGAGTACTATCTCTCATTCTACACAAAATCAACTCAAGATGGATCAAAGACCTAGGAACTATTCAAGAAACTTTGCAATTACTAGAAGAAAACATAAGACCAACTCTCCTACATGCAGCACTAATAGAGATTTCCTCATAAGATCCTAAAGCTGAAGAAATAAAATCAATAAATGGGATACCATTAAATCTTCAGTGCAGCAAGATTTCAACCAATAATCTGAAAATGGAACCTGCAGAATGGGAGAAAACCTTTGCCACTAATTCTCTGATAAAGAACAAATTCCTGGAATATATAAAGAACTCAGAAACACAAAAAATCAAACAATCCAATTAAAATGGACTATTGAATTAAATAAACACTTGTGAAATGAAGAAGTGCAAATGACCAACAAATCTATGAATAAATGTTCAATATCATTAACAATCAGGAAAATGCAAATCTCAGCTACCCTGGGATTTCATTTAACTCCAATTAGAATGACAATCATCAAAAATAACAACAATGATAAATGCTGGTGAAAATGTGGGTAAAATATGTACTGTTGGCAAGACCAACAATTAGTACAACTCCTATGGATATCAGTATAAAAGCTTCTCAAAAGACTAAGAATAGAACCACTGTATGACCCACTCCACTTCTCGGTGTCTTTCATAAGAATTAAAGTTAGGATACTATAGTAACATGTATATATCCATGTTTTATGAACAATACAATTCACAGTAGCAGAATTATAGAACCAAACTAGGTATCCATCAACTGATGGATGGATAACAAGAAATGTGCTATATACACACAGTGAAATTTTACTCAGCCGTAAAGAACAAGATTATGTCATTTGCAGGAGAATGGACAGAACTGGAGAATATTATGATAAGGAGGATCGGCCCATCTCAGCAAGTCAAGAGGCATATATTTTCTCTCACTGGTGACGGATCATTAAAATGCGCCAATAGAGATGTTTTTCAGAAGCTCTTTGTGAGCAGGATCCTGGTGTTACACAGTTGGCCACCGGGGGATGGAGCCATTGGGTCCCTTGGTGTGGGACCTTAGGTGAGCCAATATTTTGCTATTACAGACTCCACAGTAAGCAACATGTTTGTACATTAATCTCTGTCCACATTTCTTGTTAGTTCCTTGGAATCGACTTCCAGGAGGAGAATGGCTAGGTGAAAGAGGAAAATGGATTTGTGTTTCTTGGTCATCACTAGCAAATTGCTTTCCCTGATGGAGAAGGTACCAGTATGATGAGAATTCTACTCAACTGTGCCCTTGCTAGTGTTTGAAAACAAATATTCTCAACTTCCTGTCAATCTGACAAGTGACAAATGGGATCGTGTCTTTTAACCTTCACCTATTTTACTATTTGCATGATTGGGCCTGTGGAAAATATAACTATGTCTTTGTGTTTATGGTTTCGTAAATTCCCTGCCTAACTCCTTGAGTCTTAGCATTGTATTAATCAACGCACACACATTTTTGTGTACCGTTTAGTCCTGTGTGTCATACTGGTTTGAGAGAGTTTTCCTACTTTGATGTAGTTCCTGTCTTCAGTATGTACCTCATCTTTATCTTAATTTAAGTAGTTTTATAGATCTAATATAAAAAACTTCCAATTTTATATTCACTGTTTATTCATGACTTTTAATTTTTTTTATCATGACTTTTAATTTTTTTTATTGGAAGTCTTTTACATGACAACATTTTTAACATCACACAATTTTTGACATCCAAAGTTTCAAAAGCATGTGTGGTCATTTTGTTGATGTTCTTCCTTTGTTGTTATCTTTCCTTGTTGTTTACTGAGAATAGGGTCCTACGGCAAAATCTCAAATCATATCATTTATTATTTGACTTTCATATTTAACTTATTTTAGTTAGCGTTTCTTTTATGTGGGAGGTAAGAGGTATAGATTCAATTTTTTTCCTTCTATTTAGCAGGCCAGTTATCCTGATACCATTACTACACAATACACCATCCCTCCTGGGCTTGAAAGACTCCTTGATCCTGTCTCAAGTGCTTACACATCTCAGGCATGACTGCGGCATGACCCTGTCTGTCCCACTGCTGGGCCATCTGTTCCTGGACATTGTTTTCATTACTGCAGATTTATTATGCACATTAATATATAGGAGGGCAAGAGCTTACTCATTACTCTCACTTTGACAAATTTATTCTTTTCTAAAATTCTCATTTTCTTAAAACATTTTATTATGAAATATAATGCATGTATTAAAAATTCATGGACCATAAATGTAGAATTTAACAAATTATTGAAAAATGAACACCCATATAAATACCACCCAGGTCAAGTAATGAAACAGTGGAGTTCCCAAGAGGGCCTTCAGGCCTGGCCAAGGCCCGACACCCAGCTCCCACACAGAGGCCCTCACCCTGACCCAGCTCATCCCAGCCTGCTTCTCTTCACTATCCTTATCTATCGGAGTACACACTCTGAAACACTGCAATGTAATTCTCACTTTTTCTTTACATAAATGGACTTATCCACATATGGACTTTATATAACAGGGCTTACATGTTCCTTTGTAGCTGACTTTGTTCAGTGTGTTGCTTTTAAGGCTCACCCATAATGCTGTATACAGCTTTAATTCATTCCCTTCATTGCCATGAAATATTCCACAGAATTAACGACCTCCTGTCTGTGTGTCTGCTCTGTTCTTGGTGAAAGGTTGTATTTTTTGGAGTTTGAGGACTTTATGATCAGTGTTGTTGTGGACTTTTCTACATGTCTTCCTGGGCGCCTATACACATACATGTTCTCATGAATATTCCTGACACTCTACCTGCCATGCCTCAGAGGTGATACTGCTAGATAAGGCAGAACTATTTTCAGTACAAATAACAAATTAACACTCCCACCATTAGGGCACAAAAATTTCCATCTCACCCTCCTCTCATCACTATTTGGTATTGATTATTTTTTTCATTTTAGCCTTTCAGGTGGGCACTCCATATGGGAGTTGAATCTATATTCCTCTGATGACTAATGAAGTCGGACCCCTTTTAACGTGTCTGTTGGTTATTTAGATCATTCCTTTGTGAAGTGTCTGTCTCTTTTGCCCATTTTTAGGCGGACTGTCTCCTTAGACCTGTGGCTTTGTAAAGATCCTTATATATCCTAGGTTTGAGCCTTCTGATGGCATATGGATTTCAAATCTCTTTTTCCATTCTGTGGCTCTCCTTTCACACTCCCGATGATGTCTGCTGATGAAAAGTTGTTCTTTTCTGAAGATATTTAAATGTGTTTCTGGCTGCTTTAAGTGTCCTATTTAAGAATCTTTTTCTACACTGAAGTCATGAAGATGTTTGTCTGTAATGTCTGCTGAACACCGTATCTTTTTGCCTTTCATATTTCCATCTGTAATCCCTGGGACTGGGATTCTGTGTGCAGGGTTGGGTCGTGACCGGTTTAATCTTCCCACAGAGGAGACTCAGTTTTCCCAGCGCTGGTTTTGGAAAGGCTTTCCTTGTCCTCACGGTGTTGCAGTTTCATCTCTGACATAAATCTAGTGCTACGTACGCAGGGCTGGATTAAACATTTTAGTTCAGTTCTGTTGTCTGTTTGAATACCACTTTGCTAGTGGCCACCATGTTAATTAACATAAAATTATAAAAACATTAATTTCTCATAGTGCAATTCTTCCTACTTAATCTTTTAAGATGACCAGAGCTATGTTTGGCACCTTAGATTTCCAGATGGAGTTTTTAATCAGTTTATAATTGGTCCACCAGGAGATCCTCTTTAGATCCACTGTATTTCACTGAGTCTCCTGATCAGTCTAGGTGGCTGAGGTGGCTGAAGTCCTTATGCTAATGTAGCACTCCTTCACAGACGTAGCTCAAGTCTTCAGTGTTTATCTCATCTTGATCTCACTTTAACTGGTTTTATAGACTCCTCGATAATAAAACCTTCCTATTTTATGTGCACTGTTTATTCCTTTGTGCTTTACTTTAGAAAAATCATCACAAATGATATTTTTAATTTTTGTGGTACCATATAAAATAATTTTATATGGTAATTTTATTTTTTTAATTTGAAAGTAATTTTTATTAGCATATTCATTAATCTGAAAATTCCTTGGGGCCATTGTTATACCCAATTTTATATTTATTGTTTTCTTTACTTTTGTCATTTTCAAAATGAAAGTTTTGTTTCTTCCTTTTCAATCAATCTCTCGTCTTCTCTTTGACCATTGTCGCCAGCTGCACCGGCGAGAGCGTGAGGACGTTCGAGAAGAGAAATGGGGACAGTTTGCTTTCTAGCTTTGTAACTTAGTCCTCCAGTTGACTTTTAAAATACTCTTTTCAACCCAAATGACATTCCACCGGGCTTTGGTTTGGTTTGCAATGTGCTTCCCACATCGTATCCATCTTCGTACCCTGAAGCTGGTGACTTCTATTTACTTATATCGATTTAGAAATATTGGAACATTTTCTTTCTGTGGAACTGTGCCTTCCTAAAAGGTGTGATCTTAACTGCTTCCTTTGATTTTACTGCCTAATGTGAGAGGATGGCAAGCCCAGACTCTTAAAGTGCTAGGTGCTGATATCCAGAGCAGCCCTGGACGCTCATACGTTTATCTTGCATGACATAACATGGATGTTGTTATATCATGTAGCTCATTCTTTTGCATTTTCTAAGTTAGCATAATATTTTAAGCAAATATTCACATTTGCATTCTTTTTTAATACTTATATCTTTTAATTCAGCATTATTTAGTAAAGGTTAATTTATAAACTTTCAAAAATCTTGATTTGATTCTCATTTTGTTAGCCTATAATGTTAAAAATCCTTCTTATACTTTTGCTACACTTAGAGTTCTATTAAAATTTCTTTAGATTTTATTCTGAGACTTTGTGTACAGCCTGCCATGTGAATAATTTGTACATATTTAACGGGTATTTGAAGAATAGTAAATTTTTTGTTAGGTACAGATGTGTGTGCATGCAGTATGTGTGTGCACATGCATTATTCTCATATATGTACATGCACATACAAAAATTACAAAGTATAATGCTAGCTTGACTCCACTCATACAGTGTTTTACTCCATCTCCACTGAACTTAATTTGTCAGTCAAGCCTCTCAAGATCACATGTCTTTGTTGATTTGATTTTCCAGTGCTAGAGAAAGTAGGATGAATCCTAGCTCTATGACTGCGTATTTTATCAATTTATATTTTCACTCCTAATTATTGTGTTTTAAGATAGTTTGATTTATGTTGTCCCCTGGATATAAAGTTTATGTTGATTTATGTTGTTCATTGTATATAATATGCACTTCCTGGTCCTATGGTAATATTTCTGCTTCAAATCTTGCTTAGTCGGTTTTGAACTAACCCTACCACATGTGTGTGTGTGTGTGTGTGTGTGTGTGTGTGTGTGTGTGTGTACTGTTTGACTCTTTACTCTAAAAGTATTTATATCATCTGTTTTAATGTGTGTTTAAGCAAAGCTGAACTGTGTGTAATTTATGTTTATTCATCTGCAAATCTTTTAATAGAAAAATCCAAAAGCCCGTCACAGTTGTTATCTTCACTAATATGTTTTGGCTTTATTTCTGCCCCCACCCCTTTGTCTTCTTTTCTATTTTGTAACAAAACTAAATTTTAATCCTCTTGGTTAGATGCTTTGATAAAGTGTCTTCCAGGGGGCTGGGGTTGGCCCCTTTCATAGCGCCCCTCCAGCTGTGCTGAGGAGAGATGTCTGAGCCAACATCCTATAGATGTACTGCAGCCCTGGAAGGGAAGACTGCTGCAGACTAGTGTTAGTACTTGTATGCTGTACAAGCAGAATCAGGATCCTACAAGGTCCCAGCAAAGCTCGAAGAGGCTGGAACTAGCCTCTTTTTTCCTATGATTGCTGTGTTACAGCTGGGAAAGATTTGGGTCCATTTTTAATGAGAGAAACAAATACAGTGTTGGCAATGTGCACATCATCTGAAAACTCAGCTCAGTTTGCTGAAAGATAATGTCAGTAACCCACATTCAGCAAGAGTCAAGTAGGAAAACGTAAAGGGGCAACAGTGCTTCTGTCCTGAGTGCCATCTCCCTGATGGTTGCAGTCTGCTTCTCATCGGCCACACCCACCCCTCAACACTGAACATTTGCTAGAGAGCTGTCAGTTCATCCCTGAACACAATCAGCTTCACCTCTTCTGGGTCCCGCAGGCGACATTGCTGTAGGGAGAACAGCACAAAATGTATCAGTAAAGAACAAATCAATATATTTAAATAAAACACTTGTTTATTTCTTCACATAGGTTGTTTTTTAAAGTTAGCTCAAAGGACAAAGGACTGGTGTGTCTATATACCCTAAAACGCCTCCTGACTGACAGTAGCTGAGACTCAATCTTCTCGTCTGTAGAGTGGCTACAGGAGTACTTGTTGGCCCAGTGCTGGGTGTATTAAAAAATAGCACTTGAAAGTACTTAGCAAAGAAGCAAGTCTGTCTTAGTTTCCACCGAGACTTTTGAATTAATTTGTAAGCAGTGAGTGATGGGTGCCAGTTTGGTTTTGAACCCCATATCACTCCATATAGATAAGCACTGACATATAATCATTTGATTGCATGTTATTGTAGTTAAGGAAATAGCCAATGTAGTGAGTTAAAGAACACACACATATCAAATTCCTTCCTGCATAAATTAATTAGAAAGTAATCTGGCTTTCTGATAGAATCCTCAATAAATTATGAGAAAAACTAAAAAGTAACAAAAACACAGAAAACAGACAAACATATTAACAAAAATTAAACAAGCCAGGCACAGTGGCGCATGACTAAATTCTAAATACTGGGAGGCAGAGGCAGGACGAATGCAAATTCAAGGCCAGCCTAGGTAACTTCTGGGGAACCTGTCACAAATTAAAAAACAAGAATGGCTGTGGATGTAGCTCCTGGGTTCGATTCCCAGTATCACTCCCTCCCTTCACCTAGACACAATGAGACTATGATTTGAAGGTTCAGTTGTAACATGTGCTATACTATAAATTAGTATAGCAATGTCTTCAAAAACAAGGTGGGTTTGAACCATTAATTCTATGCTTTTGTAAATTATTACTCAAAATTGAAGACAAGATACATGCATTTTTAGACTTGCAAACACTAACAGTACTTCGACTCTTTCTTAAAGGATAGTTAAGGATGCACTCCAGAAAAACATAAACATGAATTTGATAAAGACAAATACATGGGGTAAGATAATTATGAGCAAAAGTGCTATAAAGCAATTTTAAATTAAAAGGTAATTAATTTTGGTGGTCTGAACAACTTTCCTGCAATTGTTAAAAATTGTTTACTATGAAAGTAGAATAATGATCATTATTTTAAAAAATATAGGAACTTTCTTTTAAACTTGGAATACATAGAGAAAAATGAGACATGCATAAAATATTTTGCCATTTGGGAGGAAATAGTAAGTTATAGTTCAGAATTCTCAGCAGTATTCCAAAACATATTTAAGGATAATACTAGAAAAAATGAAAATAACATATTTAAATTATAAAACATTGGAGCAAATAATTAAAAAAGCAAACCTTATCCATATGATAAAGTACGGTGGATGAGAATCAGCAAGGAAAACAATCATGTCAATTAATTCAACACAAGCACAGTCATTAATTTTGCATATTGAAAAACAAAGAGAAGATTGGATAAAAAGAAAACAAAACCAGAAATGTGCTCTGTACAAGAAACACACAAATGTAACACGAAATGGAAAAATGAAAGGCAACCAGGTTAAAAATAAAGAAATAGAACACAATGAATTTGGTAAAAGGTATCAAATGTGAAAAAGAAAAAATAAAGAGAAAAGGAATCATTTTCAAAGGATAGACATGTAATCGTTTATTCTTTATTTTTTATGTTATGGCAGGAGTTGAATACAGGTCCTCACACGTGCTTAGCAAGTTCGCTACCATTGAATTACACTGTGAGTGTGTGTGTGTGTGTGTGTGTGTGTGTGTGTGTGTGTGTGTGTGTTACAAGATTGAACCCAGGTGCTTTTATTACTGACCTATGTGCTCGTTTTTCTTCTTTTTTTTATTTTAAAACAGGGACTTCCTAAGTTGTCAAGTTCTGGCCTTGAACCTGTGATATTCCTGCCTCAGTCTACCAAGTACTGGTATTAAAGGCTTGCACCAGGCCTTGAATGCATTTTTTTTTTTGCAGGTCTGGAGATGGAACCCAGGGCATTCAACCTCCAAGATATACCCCCTGCCCTATTTTTTATTCTTTATTTTGAAACTGGGTCTCACTGAGTTGCAGAGGGCCTCACTAGAAGGTATATTGCAAATCAGCACAATGGAGAGATACTCTGTTTTGTTAACTCAGATTCACATAATATAGCAGCAAGTATGAAAAATTACTGCATGCACATCCTTGATGGCAAAACATTTCTAGAGAATTTTTGTTTAGAAATATTAGCACCGGTGGATACAGCTGGACGTGCATAGTTACTCACAGTAGCATTGTTAATTATAGCTACAAACCGGAAGCATCTTTACTATGCATCAGAAGGATGGTGGCTAACTAGATTGTGGTACATTTATTCTATGCAGGCATAAAAATAATAACATTAAGAGTAAATAATACTATACAGGCATCAAAACTAATGATACCAAAATAAATAGTTCTGAAACAGGTGAAAGATACATTGATGAGTGGCGGGAAGGTATACTGCAGAACATGAAGGATATTTAATGAGCCCAAACTCACATGTGCACAAAGGGTACACACTGAATTATTCTGAGTGGTTATCTTTAAATCGGCAAGTGGATTGAGGAGGGCTGATCAAAAGAAAATCTATTTTGACAGAGTATGATTCTGCATAACTTGCTTTTTTTTAAACAATCATTACTTTCTTAAAATTTTTGATAAGGAAAACACTATGAGAAGTTGAGAGGACCCTGTAACCCTTTGTTAAGGGAGCTTCAGTTAAAATCAAGGGGCATCTCATTAGAGCAGTGGGGGTGTAGGGGTTTGTCTTTGAACTACTTTAGGTGGATGAGTCAAAGGAGTACATAGAAAGATAAGAAACTGCTGCTGAGAATAGCTAGTATGAACTTCGATGGTTACCCTAAATAAGAATAATCTGGCATGAGACCCCTGTTTTCAAATATGAATTGCTCTCATTAGCTTGGGTAAAGATCGATAGAATTTAGCCCTGAAAAGGAGCTTGTTTGCCATCTCATGACTTTGCATTATTTCTCTTTGTGGACTAGGACAGTTTATTGTGTTTGGGCTCACTTTACAGACACTGCATGGTCGTGTATTTATCAGGTCATGTCTTGACAAGCTTCTCTATCCAATTCACCTGCACCCGAGACATGAATTGGAACTGAGTCAACACCAAGGCTGCTGGGAGTCATTGTCTGTCCGCGGGAACATTGTTCACCATGAACTCTGACTTCTACTCCTAAATGTGCAGGATGTGCCTGATGTAAGCAGAGAGTTATACACCTCAAGTTAAAATAATCTAGAATATTTCTTGTATTAAAGAAAATTTTCAACCATGTGCACAGGTACCGGATAGCCTGTCTACCATCTTCTTCTCCCTCACAAAGGCTAAACTCCATGAAGTTACTAGACACGCCTCTCTGTAGCAGCACTTCTTCCTGGCTTATCAGAAATACTCAGCAAACGTTTACTGAAAAGTCTGAGAAGAAGAGAGACTGGATGAGCAGGTGCAGGCTGGAGGGAGGGTGGGGAAGGAGCCCACTCTCATCACATCGGGCTGGGGCGATGCAGGGAAGACCCTTCTGTGCAGACAAAGATGTGGTCTGACCTTTGTCTCTTATGTCATTGATTTTTGGAGACTTAAACTTGAGGAGGGCAACATCAAGATGTGAGTTGTGACCCACAGACCCAAGGAACAAGAGCTGAGACAGGCCGGAGCAGAGGAAGGAGCAGGAGTAGAAGGTGACGAAGGGTGTCTGACATCTGTAGAGCCCCTGGTGCATTTGCTGAAGCCGGGTGAATGGAGTATGCCTCTAGTGTCGTCTCCAACCAAACAGGCGGAATATATTCTTCAGGTCAGGCCTCTTCTTTTAGGTGTTAATCAGAGAATCCGGATGTGCAAGCTCATGCTCACAGAATGGACGTGGGGGCTACCGTGAGCTCCTCTCTGATGAGGGCCATGAAGCATCCTCACAGACAGTCATGAGAGGTGCACGTGGTAGTCCAGCTGCAAGGAGGCCTGCTCTCCGGCGCGGTGGCTTCCATCTCTCCTGGGTTGATTTTCACTGGCTGTGAAGTTTGCTAAAGTATCCAGCTTCCCGCCTGTACAACCGGACTCAGGATTGTTTCTATTAAAGCTCTTTTTAAAATCCAACTCCATTTCTGCACTGGCCAAATCGAAAACATCAGTCCACCCTTCTGAGCTAACCTACTTTATCATGATTTATGCGTGGGAACGCGGGGCTTGCCAAGAAGCGCAGGACCTCTGCCCGGTGTGAATAATTGCTGCACGGAGATGAAGTCCATTACACGGGATACTTCTGTACATGGCTGGATGTATTTAAAGGAGAAAAAAATCCAAAAAGATGAGACTCCTGCTTCCCACAGACAGGAGTGAACAAGTCTGGCTGACAAAGGTGAGAAGCCACAGAGTTCCTAGAGAATACAAGTACAGAGACGGTGCCTGAGCCCTTCCCTAAGGTCAACTCGACATAAGTTCTTGGTGCACTGTGGGTGGAGGGCGACACTGTGTTAGTGAGCGTTCACCAACCAGTTTTCCGAGGGAGCCCTGGCTTATAGCCATTGCCAATTTCTGCAGTGTAAATAGCGCTATCCGGCAGCACACCCCTATGTAGAATTTCACTGTACAGGCAAAATTGGTAGGATTAGCCTTCAGAGCACTGATGGCAGGGAAATGGAATGAGATCATTAGAAAGTGATTTGGGGTCAATGATAATGTAGTTTTGTAGGGAACTTTTTTGCTTCTAGAGAATAAACTCAGGGGGCATTCTACCTCTGAACTACACCCTCAAGGCTTTTATTATATTTCATGTATGTATGTATGCATGTGCTCATTATGGTACTGGGATTTGGAGTCAGAAAAAAAAATCTACCTTTAAGCTACATTCCCAATCCTGTTTTACTTTTTGTTTTAAAGCAGGATCCTCCCTAAATTGCCAAGGCTGCTCTCAAACTTTGGGTCCTCCAGTCTCAGCCTCCCAAGTACTAGGATTACAGGCATGTACCACTATGCCTAGATTGATTTATTGATTGATTGATTGATTGATTGATTTAGAAACAGGTTCTTACTAAGTTACTCTGGATAACCTCAAGTCTGTGATCCTCCTGTCTCAGCCTCCCAAGTACTGGAATTTCAGCTAGGTACAATCATGCCTATCCATTTTGGCTTTTAAAACATACAACTTAGCCAGGTGTGGTGGTTCACACTTGTATCCCAATACTTGGGAAGCTGAGACAGGAGGATCCCAGGTTTGTGGCCAGCCTCAGCTACTTAGTGAGGCCCTCTGCAACTTAGAGAGACCCTGTTTCCAAATAAAAATAAAAAATAGGGCTAGAGTTACAGCTCTGAGGTGGAATGCCCCTAGGTTCAACCTCCAATACCACAAGAAAATACAACTTATTGAAGTTTAAGCTTACATAATTTAATATTTAGCAATGGCTGTGTTTAGCATCGGGCTCTCAAGAATCCTGAAAAGGTAACAGCTGGCTCTTGAGAAATGGTGTGAGGCAGCGCCAACACACCAGGCTGGCGAAGAGGCTGCATGTGCGCGCGTGTGTAAGAAAAATGACCTGCTCTGAGAGCCAGGCGAGTCCCATGTCGCACCGTGATCTATCCCACCTTCCCTAGGATCTGCTTGCAGCTTGGCCGGTGCTCAAATGGGCAACCTCCTCCAGCGGCCATCCTCTCAAGCGCGAGCCAGTGTGCACAGCCCGTGTCCTTGGGCTGAATCCTTGGAGACTTCAAAACCTGTGGTGTGTGTTTCTGAAAGTAAATTTATCATGCACGCTTTTCCCTCAGTATCTAAATCCTGTAAGATGGTCTTGCTTTGGAAAGATGGAGTGATCCCGCGTGGTTCGTGTTCTTACATCATCTCTAAAGCAGAAACCCGAGGAAGTAAGAGATTTGGACGCTTGTCTAGGATGGTCATTAACACAGTCAGGCCTCCTGGAGAGGGTGGCGCGTGATGAGGAACAGAAACCCATGACCCAGAGGCAGCATCGGGGTGCAGAGGCGGGAGCGGGGGAGGCCGCAAGGAGAGAGCTCGGGGACCTTCTGCGCGCCGGGGCAGGTGGGGAGGAGCACAGCCTGGGCCTCCCATTCCAATCCAGTCTCCCCTCCCCTGAACCCTCACCAGGGATGGTGGAACGGCCAGCACTTGGCTGGAATAAGGGCAGCCGCTGCCGGCACGGGCTCACACATGAACGGAATGTGTTCCACGGGGATTTCTTCATGTTGGACGAAGGAGACAGAGGTTTGGCTGGTGATACCAGTTAACCCCACTGAAGCACAGACTCCTGATACCGAAGGGCCCCCGATAGTCATGACAGATACGGCGGAGCAGCAAAGACCTCACAGTTTGGTTTGTGCTTCTCCCAGCTGGGGTGCAAGGACCATGAGGCAGGCCCTGGTGAGCTCCTTCTGGGCACCAAGGGTGCTGGGAGGGGCAAGTCCAGCTCTACCAGGCCAGGCCTCTCACGGGGTCACTGCCTGGACCCCACTCACTGCCTGGAGTGGAGAACAGAGGCTGTCTTCCTGGGGGTGTTCAGGGACTCTGACAAATACTCCCACCTAGTTGGGGTGGTCCTCCTCCAAGAAGCCCCCTTGCTGCAGCATGAGCTGGTGGGATGCGGGGAATTCAGCAGCAGCCTGCTATCTTGCCATCCAAAAGACCTAGGTCCCTGCAAGGTTTTTTCTTTTTTTTTCTTTTTTTTTCTTTCTTTCTTTTTATATTGGAGGTTGAACCCAGTAGGTACACTACCACTGATCTATACCCCTCAGCCCTATTTTATTTTTTATTTGGAAACAGGATTTCACTAAGTTACTGAGGTTGGTGTCAGCCCTGTGGTTCTTGTGTCTCTGCCTCCCATAATATACTGGGATTACAGGCGTTCACTGCTATGCCTAGTTTCTCTAAAGCTTTTTATTAATATGGCCAGATGTTGAAGCAGCCAGACAATCGATAGGGGTGAAGGAAGCTTCTGGTTTCTAGGTCATCTGTAAACCTAAGCCAAGGGGGCAGGAGAGAAAGGTGTTGTCCTACTATGGAGGTTCCAAAAGGCCAGCGGTCAAGTCAACATCTGTCTTTTTTATTGTCTGCATTTATGGTACATTAAGAAGTTTTGGTATACACACACCTACTGAAGTGCTCACTATGGCCAAAGAAATTAACATGTCTGCCATTCCAGAGATGAGTGTGTGTGCACACATGTAAGTGTGCAGTGAGACAGCCCGAGGTCCCTTCTACTCTCCTGGCAAATCCGGTGTCTATGACTACTGATCATAGTTCTCATTTTGCCCTGGGACAGAGCCCTAGATCCATCTCACAAAGCCCAGCTCTGTGCTCCGTGTGCCACCTTCACACCATGGGCAACCACGCTTCTGTTTCCTCATATTCAAGCTTTTGAGATTTTATATATATTCTATGTACATGTAAGATCATGCCGTATTTTTTCTATATCTGATTTATTTCACTTCATATAACATCCTCCAGTTTCATCCATATTTTTGCAAATGGCAAGTTTTCTTTTTTTTTTTTTTCAGTATAGGTGATGGAACCCAGAGCATTCTACCTCTGAGCTACACCCCCAGCCCTATTTTTTATTCTTTATTCTTTATTGTTTTGTGTGGGTCTGGGGATGGTATTCAAGGGCATTCGAGCTACACTATTTTTTATTCTTTATTTTGAAACGGGGTCTCCCTGAGTTGCAAAGGGCCTCACTAAGTAGTTGAGGCTGTCTGTGAACTACCATCCTCCCAGATGCTGAGATAACAAGCATGTGCCACCATTTCCAGCTCTTCCTTCATTTTTGTAAGGCTGAACAGTACTCGTGTGTGTGTGTGCTATATTAATGTACTATACATGTATGCATATCACGTCTTCTTTATTTTATTCCTTCACCTAGGAACAGGGTGCTTCATATCTTGGCTCTCGTGAACAGGGCTGTATGAGCATAGGTGTGCAGACGTAGGCACAGGGTGCTGATTTCATTTCCTCTGGGGGTTTTCTGAGTCCTGTACTGGTTCTGTTTTTAATTTTCTCCAGTGTCTTTGTTTACTCAAAGCCCTGTGCACAGGAGTCCCCTCCTGGAGCTGTCTAGGTGTAGGTTCAGCCTGACCACTTCCCGGCGCAGCCTCTGTGTAGAAGGCTGGGGAGGCGGAGCAGTGAGGGACACACGGACAGAAAGGGAGGACTGGGATCAATGGAGGGAACAGCTAAAAACAGGAGAACAATTGACCTGCTCAGTGGCGGGGAAAAGTGCTCGCGCAAGAGGAGAACGGTGAAAAGTCAATTCCATTTCTGAAAAACCTGTCAGATTAATTAAAATACAGTGTAGTACAGGAGAGCTAATTAGTGCCCCTCGCCTCTCTCCCCTATCTGTGGCTTTTGTTCCTTCTCTGCAGCCCCTCCTGCGTTGGACGGAGGCAGGGATGGCTGCCGAGAAAGTTTAGCTCTGGGTAACGGTGAGGTAAGCTGACACCAGCAATTAATGTCTGTTTCTAGAACAAATAGAAACCAACTGGCTATTAATGTTGTCATTTTTAATCTTCTTAAATTATTTGATTATGATAAAAGCACAAAAGCTGGAAGATGAGACCACTTTGGGTGGCATAATTGATCTTTAAAATTGTCCTGTTTTATTTTGCATATTGTCAAAAACGGCAGCAGCTTCTGCAGCCTTGCATGAAGACATTCATAGGAATTATTAACGCCATGACACCAGATTACCTGCGAGATTACGCCAAGGTACTTGACCGGGTTGACTGTCAACAGTGTAGGCAGCTCCTACTATGCTTGTTAGGCATTGTTGATTGGCCACGACAGCCCTGCTTCCCAAGGGGAAACTTTTAGGATGAAAAAAAAAACATAATCAGAGGGGGCCCTGCAGAAGACAGAAGCCAAGAGGATTCCAAAATGGACCACCATGGGCGGGATTGTTTGGGAAGTCTGCACAGAGCCTGTCAAGTGATCTGTCTGTTGCAATTATTGTGATAAATTTGCTGCACGGTTGTGACTTCGAGCTCCCATCATTTAGCGGGCATCACCAGGAAGCAAGCGCAGGTCCCTACGTGGGACCCTCCTGATGCAAATGCAGACGAGAAACAGGTGACTCTTCACAGGTGGGACCTCTTGCGAAGCCCTCCATCAACTTATCATAGCATGCCTTCTTTCAGGAATCCCAGCACTTCATCTATTTGTCCAAATAAAAGTTGCCATTGACTAGAAAGCATCTCTCTGGCATCTCCAGGACTTGAGCTCACAGAATAGCACTGTGGTGACCAGCCCCAGGACAAAGCCCCTTCATAGGGCCCTTCAGATGCGATGTCACACCTCATGCCAAGCTCAGCTAGCAAATTAGACTACAAATTGGAAAGCATTTTCTATTACAGTCACTGGAGAGAATTTACATTTTAAAAGGCCCAGTTAAAATATTAGGTGGAGAAATTAATGAGTTTCCTGAGTTATACAAGGGGTAGTAAAAGTTTAAAAAATCAAATAAACGTGAACCCCAAATCTGAGAGTCTGGCGTGGGCTGGGGTGATGGAGTCCTGCCCCTGATGCTGACATCGTACTGGTGGCATGTGGGTTCGTTGTAGTTTCTGACGATTTATTACAAGATGATTTTTATCCCAACACGGTGAACACTGCTTAATTAACAAGGTGAGCACAAAGAATGAGGACCCAGAAAGGCAAGTATAAGGTTCTGATCTCTTGACAGGTGGTGCTCAAATAGCACTGGGGCTGTAGGATCATCAAAAGAAGGCCCTTCTTCTGAGGAAGCCACCTTTCCCAGGCTTGAACTACAAATGAGGCCAACTGCAGAATGTCTATTCTCAGCCATTACTCGAAATCTGCGCGTTCTTAGACAAGTTGCTGAGACCTTTATGTCTCTGTTTCCATGCTATAGGAGTGCTGTGTGTATATATGTCCCTATCAATTTGAACTTCATTATGATGTGAGACTACAGTGCTCTAAAAGGTATAAAAAAGAGAAAATTGTTGAGAGGGTTAAGAGGATTGAGTGAGTTAATGTTTGAAAAAAATTAGACCACAAATGCCCTTATTGCACTCATGGAGAAGTTGCTAATTAACTGCAACAAAACATGATGAGGGCTCTACTAAAAGGAAGCACTGAGTGTTAGGATGGGGAGACCAGCTGTCCAGAAATAGTACTCGCTAGTTCTCTCTCTCTATCTCTATCTCTATCTCTATCTCTCTGTCTCTCTCTGACAAAACAGGAGAGTTGGCCACCCTAGTGAGGAAGCAGAGGAATCATGAGAAGAAAAGTCTTTAAAAAAAAAAAGCTGGGTGTGATGGTGTACAACTGTAATCCCAGTACTTCAGTACTTGGGAAGCTGAGATAGAAGGATCACAGGTTTGTAGCCACCCTGAGCAATTTGGCAGGGCCTTTTGCATCTTAGCAAGAGCATGTTTCCAAATAAAAAATAAAATAGGGCTGGGGCATGTAGCTTGAAAGTAGAATGAGACTAAGTTCAATTTTCAGTAACACACACACACACACACACACACACACACACAATAGTTGAGCTGTAACTTAGAATGATGGTGTTGCCAAGTAGACAAGTTGCTGCTCCATTCTTCCGTTGGGGGAAAGAGCATGAACCTGTGAGGGTCCAATGGAGTCCTGGGGGACATGGCTGGTTGTGTGCTGTTTCTCCAGTGCCTCTCTCAGAGAGCCTAAAGATCTCTTTATCAAATGCATTATATACCCTTGATTATAAATGCACTGTATACATAGTAGTTCATGTATTTAAAATAGATTTCAGTACTTTACCAGTACTTGGGAGGCTAAGACAAGAGGATCACAATTTGTGGCCAGCCTCAACTACTTAGTGAGGTCCTCTGCAACTCAATGAAACCCTGGGGACACATACACTCAAATAATTCCACACTCATACACACACACACACACACACACACACACACGCACACACACACATGTACAGGTACTCCAAGAGGCAGAACCTATAAGCGCTGCCCCATTAGACATGGCCTCACAGTCAGCAACATGTCTGCCTCCCACCAGGCCTCCAGAAAGACTTCCAGGTATCTTGACCAATTCTATCTTCTTTATATTTCTACTTAGTTCCTGGACAAATCAGCAACATCTGTGTTTCAGGCCTCTCAGATGATCTGAGAATTAAAACCATGGTTGTGTCATTTTGATAAATATTAATAAACTATCCTTTCACCCCATTACCATCTCTGTCAACATTATCACTACTGTAATCCAAAACAACTGACCACACAACCTAGAGGAAGGGAGATCTATTTGCTCACAGTTTGGAGATTTCTGCGTTTCAGTTCATATCAGGCTGGGTTACATTTGCAGGGCTCGGAACGTAATGTCCGGAAGCAGAGAGCAGCAGAGAACAAGGGCTATTCCCTGGTGCCCAGCTTGATTGTGTTTTTTAATCTTAAAACAAGGCCTCACTGAGTTGCAGAGTGGCCCGGGCTGGACACTGACAACACAGCAAGAGCTCTCAAAAGCACCACTGATGGTCTATTCCCAGGGATGCTTTCTCAGCCAGGACAGGAGCTCAGGCATGGTGTCTCACTCCCCTGTGTTCCATTGAGGCCAGCAGGGCACTTCCCACAGGGCAGACACTTAGCAGTGCTAGCAAGGTGCAGCCTCAGAGTTAAAGTTTAGGACCTGATCCTGCCCCCGGCCCTGCTGGCACATCCATATCCCTAGGACCCATCGGGACTGTGACGCTGACCTTGCCAGGGCTCCCACACCTCCTCTTGGACTCACCCGCTTTTGGCTCTTGATTGCTGGTTTGTTCTTGGCTGATTCTCTGCTTTACCACCTCTTCCCAGCCTGGGACACCTACCTGGTGGTGATGGAGGCCCATTCATCCACCCTGCCCCTCTCTGGGCCTCCCTGATATCTCAGTTTTACCCTCTTGCAGCCATAGACTGCACAAAACTAAAAACTGAGGGGCTCAGCTGCTGCAGGGAGTTGGGAAGATGGCTCACTGTGGCCTGACTTCTCAGGTGACCATTCCTGGGAACCAGCTCTGCACTGCCTCGCATGCTAAGCTGTGGGCAAGCTCAGGAGGGTGGTTGGGCAGCAGTGCATAGGTGGGTTTGGGCTTCTCCCCATGCTGTAAAGAAGCACCTCCAGGGCAGCTGGCCCCAGCTCCCATGGACAGAGGACTATCACAGGCAGGTCCTCCCATAGCTCCAGGTTTGAGCAGGCCCACAGAGGAGGGCAAAGGGGACACTGGGAGAGCCTTGGTGACGTGTGAAGCTGGGTGAATTTATCTCCCGTGCCTGGGTCTTAGGAGCCGGTGGTGCAGTGTGATGTCACAGGTCAGTACACAAGAGGAAGACAGTGGCCTGGCTGCCCCTTCCCTACTTTCTGACCCAGCTCTTCATCCCTAGGAGGCCCTCAGTTCTGTGCCTTCTCCCCCAGGGCTAAGGGTACCCCACTCTTAGCTGTGCAAAATTCACTTTTCAAAACGTAACTTGTCGGGTTATGAATGTTTATTTTCTACTTTGCATATGTGGTGGGAGAGCAGGGTTTTGCATTTCATCAACTTTTTAATATTCTATGGAAAATGTAAAAAGATGTAAGGAAGGGTTTAAATTATGTATAGGGAGAGCTGAAGGCACCAGGACGTGCAGCGAGGGGTGCGTGGGGGCTGGGGTGCTGAGCGGCGGCAATACAACGTTTCTCGCTATGTTGAGGGTTCTCATCCCTGGTGTTCACGCTGCTGGTTAGATGTGTATCTCTTGGCCAGTGAATGTGGAGGATGGATGTGACTCTGATGAGAGTCTGGTGGTCTGCAATTATTTGCTCATTTTTGCTTCTTCTTTTTTGGTTTATTTTTTCATTCATTCAGTCGAGGGAAACGTTGTTTAATTCTCTGGCAAAATCTACCCTTCTGGTATACGCAAATCTCTTCAAGCCTCTTCCCAAGAAGATCCAAGCCATCTTGGGCTGATCGGGAACAGGGGTAGCAGGTGACTCGGAGCCCCTCCCCCACTGACGTCTAGAACCGTGCCAGAACATGGCGGATGAGGCGCATATGTTTGTTGAATGAATAAGGAGAGAGGTTTGCCAAGCTCGGGCTCTGAGGGCCGAGTGAGAGCTCTTCAGGGAGAGAGGAAGCATAAATAGCGCTCCTTGGTAGACTGAGGCAGAAAGTACATCGCTAAAGTCCCTGGGGCCGAGGGTCATGATCTTAGTCTCTCTCTCCCCTTTTCTTTCTATCTTTCTCTCTCTCTCTCTCTCTCTCTCCCTCGCCCTCTCTCTCACTAAGCTTTGTTGTCCTCCATCACCCTCGTGGCCAGAGTCCACCCTGGGAGGCTCTGTGGAGGGTCTGCACTCAGTGGGCCTGAGGGAAGAGCGCCTCATCCCGCGCTACACAGAGATGTGGACTTGGTGCTAGTGTCCCGGCAATTGAAGCAGTATATTTCGGTAGGGAATTTTAATTGAAGAAATATAAAATGTTCATTGGTATAATGTGCATATTAATTTAATACAATGTGAATAAGAAGTCACTGGAGATGCAAGCTGCAAACAGCCCCTGTAGGGCTCTTGCCATGACAGGCGGCGCGACACGCAGCCTTGTTAACCTGGGGCCGAAGGGGACAGTAATGTGTGACCAGCCAGGGCCGCCTGTGCCTATGGTAAGGACAGCATCAAGTCACAGAGTCAAGGCTCGGCTCAGGGGACCTAGACAAGCAACAGGGCCGAGTCCCGTCCTGACAGTGTCAAGGGAAAGGCCATTCTGATAAGCGGAAGCTTCTGATTGAATTGGGATCTTCCTTCACTATAGAGAGAACATATCTATAAAATAATAATGATAAATATGGTGATGATGGTAAAATAAGGGATTCCAGCCCACCAAATATAAAGGAACTATCCATCACAGGTCTATTATTAGAAATCCAGGCTGCTCTGAAAAATCTACGTGTAGTTTCTACACATTGGGCCACCTACGTGTTACAAGACTAGATGTACTAAATGGTCCTGCCCACAGCTTGTTCTGGAAACATCCAGAAGGTATGTCAGACCCTTAGACAGCCTCAGAGACCTCTGTGGTGCTCCTACACTCAGCTCCGAAGCAGGACCTGTGCGTGGGGACCCGGTTGTCTCTCACCCAAGGGCCCAGCTCAGAGGGAACCCAGTGGGGGTGGCAGACCTGGTGTTTTCTCCTCAGATGGGCAGGGGGCAGAGTTGTGACCTCCCTCTCTGCCTTCTATTCTAGAGAAAGAGGCATTAATTCTGATGGGAAGTTTCACTGAAAAGTGAGATACCAAGCTCATTTTCCATGATTTAGCTGAAAGCAGCATTGGATTTTTCCAGAAAGATTTATCTTATTCTAATTTCACATTAGAAGTTGTCAAATAAGGACATTCAGGTCGATTTCCAAACATTCTCACCACTGCATAAGTCATAAGTGTTTGCCAGCCCGTTGAATAGGAGAATCAGTATTTTAATACTACAATTTGCTCTAAACGTCTCAGGAAGCGCATACTTAATTTTTCTGGATGTGCTGAGCATTAGAGTCTGTGTCAATCATTGCACATTTCATCAGGGCTACTGCTGCAGTGCTCTCCCTGAGCTCGGGCTCATTCTGCATCCACCTGCGGCTGATGGTCAACAAGAGCTGGTCTGCCATCTTGGCCTCCTTTTGGAGCTAGTTGCTTGAAACTGTGTTGTGAAGTGTTTTGGCACCTTTTAAAATCACTCTGGGTTTTATTTTTTCTTCTATTTACATTTTATCTATCCTGAGTGTACACTGACCTCTATTCCTTCACTGATTTTCTTCAACAATTTAGTGTCTTAAAAGCAGTGAAAATTTTGTCAGTGTTAATGGGGATCATGGGAGCTACTGCTTTATTCTTGGGAAAGAATTTGGTTATAATATGTTCACATAAATAAGTGAGGATCCTTTCAGGAAAGCTTTAGGATATAGGATTTAGTCAGAAAGATGAGCTGCATTTAACTGAACACCCTCTGTACCTTGGCCTATCACTAAGCAGAATGAACTGTTTCATGTTTGTACTAAAGATGTGAGATTTGACTGGTGTGTGAGGCTGGATTCTGGGCTTATGGCTTGTGACATTTCCCTGGGTCTTGGGCTGAGAAGGGCCATGTGCTTTCTTAAAGATTTACTGTCACTGTTTTAAAATTATTTTTCCTTTTTTTGTATACTTTTATTTGGGGCATTGTAATTATACCTCATACTTAATAATTCTTTTGGAAAGAGACCTCCTCATTTTGCGCTGGGCTTTGCAAATGGTTCAGCTGATTCTGATAGTGAAGTGGATCGAGATCTGTGACCCTCTCAGCATCACTAGACCTACCGTAACCATCCTAGTATCCTCCTGTTGGACCTTTTACTTTTAGTGCAAGATTTCACCATGCATTATCCCCAGGCACACAGCATCTTTAGAATCTCAAGGTCATTTCTGATACAATGGTTTTCCTGGCCCAGCAGACCCCTCAGTAGCTCCTCCATGGCATGCTGGGTTGTGGATGCTACTATTACAGCCCTGTTTTCTCTGAAGAGACTGATGACACTGGGCACTTTGGGATGCTCACTCTGGGTACATCCCTTGGACAAATATCATTGATACAAAGACCAAGGTGGAAAATGTGTCAAAGTTAAGTGGTAGGTAGAAAGCATATTAATTGTGGGTCAAGGAAAACGAACATAAAGTGCTGATGGTTGCTTAGAAAGTTTGAGTACTGGGGTCTTCCTGCTTAGTGTATGACCCTGGTAGACCCTCAAGACACCAATGACAGCTCTGTTGAAGCAAGCAACAATTGATTTTTTTTTTACTTATCTCTTGATTGCATTCCATACAATTTCTTTTCCCTTGAGATTTCTTTTTTTCCCACCTCTTCATTCAAGCAATGACGACCTAATTTAATAATGCTCAGAGCATCAGAAAAAGAGACTTTGAGAGGTCAGAGGATGGGAGACCATTCCAATGAGAGCTTACCACTCACTCTTTAGGGAAACAGAATTGCTATGCACTCATTTACTCAACAATCATTTACAGGGCAAAGTCTGAACCTGCACACGGTGGGGCCCTTAGTTCTGTGCATAGGTGATCCATCAGGAAACAAGGGTTATCCTTGATGGTGAGAAGGGAAGAATGTTAGCTCTTTCACCCATGGGTCTGATGGAGCTCAGGAATGACTTCTTTGTGTGTGTGTGTGTGTGTGTGTGTGTGTGTGTGTGTGTGTGTGGACTGGGGATTGAACTCAGGGGCATTCTACCACTGAGCTACATCCACAGACCCATTTTTTTAATTCTTTATTTTGAAACAGGGTCTTACTAAGTTTCAAGATGTGTGGCCCAAGTCATTTGTGTAAAAGCACCTTTTCTCTTGGCCTCTACAGGAATGTGTCCTAGGAAATGGGTACTACAATTAACGGATTAAATAACAAAGAAAAGCAGTGTTCTTTTTGATTGCCTGGTACCTCCGTGACCTTCATGCCACCTGGCTATGGGCCCTGGAGGAGCAGAGGAGGCTGTCTACCTTCACCAGCACTCACCCTGCCAACCTGTGACTCCACCTGCCACACAGAACTTCTCTTGGGATTTCATGTTCTGAGAGGAGAGAGTTGAGAGGTTATGAGATGTGGCCATGGAACAGCTTGGCAAGACTGATGTGTGGAAAGGATAGTAGAGGCCGAGGGCCTGGGGAGGCTCCAGTTATCACAACTCCCTTGGTCCCTGTGTGCCCAGGGCCTTGCAAAAGAAATGCCCTAAGGGAGGGCAAGTTCTGGCACATGTACCCCAAATCCCCAAGTGTTCCAAAGATGTCCCCTGAGCACTGTGGGGTCAGAAACTTCCTCTGCCAGTGTCTTTGTCAGAGCCATTCCAAGACATTGGCCTAGATTCAACCTCTTCCATTTCACTATTATAGAGAGAAATGCTAACAAGTATCCTTTTGAATTTTGAACCTCTTCACCTGCTTCCCAGCTGCTTCCACTCCCCATGTGACCAGGAGAGTCTGGGTGGGCACAGGGCAGAAGCTGACCATGGCAGGGCCAGATGGACAGTAAGTAGACCACGAGTCCTCAGTTCCCAGCCAGGCTGCACATCCCACAGTACTCATTCCTCTGCCACAGCCTCTTTAGCCCAAACCCTACAGGAAGGTTCAGCAACCAGTTGTGTACAAGACCCTTCCTATGACTTGGAGTCAGTCCTGGTCAGAATTTGCAGACTTCTGAATTTTTACCATTCAGGTTACAGAGTGAGGGATGGGATAAAGTACTATCAGGTTATAAAAAGAACCATCAGCCCAAATCTCATCTGATTCTTTGGTTCAAACAAAAGATTTCCACTGAGAATCCTAGCCTCTGACTCCTGCACCACTTAGGTACTGTACTGAAGGGGTGAGAGGCATATTCCCAGGGCAAGGGCCACCTTACAGAAAAGGGTTATTGGAAATATTTCATATATTTTATAATAAGCAAATACATTCTCATAAATACATTTACAGTTGTATCTATGTGTTTGTTTAAAGTGTGTGTGTGTGAGAGAGAGAGACCACAATACACCAATAGAAGTACATAAAAATAAACTTTAAAAAATAGAGTGTGCATACATGTATATGTGTGTGAAGGAGTTGATCAGGCTCCTACATACATGTATGTGTGTGTAAAGTCGTTGATCAGGCTCCTTCCCTCATTCTGAACAAAATGGCTTCTCCTTCTTAAAATACTTGGAAAATGTGGCTCCAGGAAGAACAAATAAAAGAGAACTTTGACTTTCAACGTCAAGAAGGCTGAGAGCAGTGAAGGAACAAATAAAGGAGACTTCTCATTCAGACACCAGATGTGGCCCCTCACTACTGGGCGCTGCTGAGGATGTTTTCCAATAGAAATCTATTCTGGATCAAGCCAGAACAAATGAGCTTGTGTACTATCTGAAAGCTCCCTATGGCCAGCGATCTAAGTATTCCCAAACACCATTTCTAAATTAGGACTTCTTCAGCTTGTCGAAAGAGTAATTTTCTGAGTATTTAGAGAGAGAGAGAGAGAGAGAGAGAGAGAGAGAGAGAGAGAGTGTGTGTGTGTGTGTGTGTGTGTGTGTGTGTGTGTGTGTGTGTGTGTGTGTGTGTGTTTGGTACTGTGGATTGAACCCTGGGGCATTCTACCTCTAAGCTACACTCCCTGTTCAATTTTTTATTCTTCTGGCCTCCCAGAGTTGCTGAGGCTGGCTGTGAACCTGCTATCCTCCTGTCTGGAACTTTGTCTCTAGCTCAGCTAAGGGACTTTAGAAAATAATTTGGCATACCTTGCACATCATAGATTCACAGCTGCCCGAATCACCCAGAACCAAGGAAGTTAGAGAGCCCCTTGGCCTCTCTCTCCAGAACACAAGGTAGCTCATTGCAATCTATGCTTTTTTTGTGGTATTGGGGTTCCTGGAAGCCCTTCTACCTCTGGGCTACACTCCCACACCTATTTTATATTTTTATTTGGAAACAGGGTCTTTTAAGCCAGCACTGCTGGCTTTGAACCTGCGCGATCCTCCTGTCTCCGCTTCCCAAGCGCGGAGATTACAAGCGTGTGCCACCACGCCCGACCTAATCTATGCTTCTTAAATATTGACTTCTCGAGCCTGGGAATACTCTGGTCATCTCCCCTTCAGGATAGGAAAGGTATTTGCATCTCTGTTCTTTTTCTTGTATGTGGCTTCAATAGATTTTCCTCAGTAAGAATCTACCTACTTGGGTGTCTAGTTCCCAACTGATTTCAATAAAAAATCAAGCTGCATCCTTATTAACCTAATGATAAATAGGATTGGTGCTGGTTTAAACCTTAGAAATTTGAAAGTAAACTGGCCAGAGGACTTATCATTGATGAGCTGAGGAACGTAGCAGCCTTGTGTTGCCCTGTGATGGCTTTGCAATGACTTCCTGCCCTGTTAGGATTTCAGGTGCTCCATGATCCTGAGAGATGGGGATTGTCTTCTCCTCATGCCTGGGAAACCTGAGGCTTGGAGAGCTAACTGTGCTGTCCTGGCAGCAGAGGGAGGATTGACACAGATCTGCAGGCTTGGGCCACTGTCTACTTCACTGTCCTCTCAGGAAGAGGGATGGGGAAGATGGAAAGCATTAAGGTCACGTTGGAGTGCTGTCCTAGCTTGAGTCAGAGAGGCAGGGGGATGAGGAAGTTCTATCAAGCAGTCAGGTGGTCCCAACAACCCCCCAAATCTCCCCACAGCTGGTCAAAACGTGGGCCTCTTTCAGTGTGTCTCCATGAGAATAACATCTTGGGACATGAATAAAACCCCTGTGAAATGTTCCTTATTTGAGCGTCTTTATTCAGAAGCCTGGGAAACGCAGATCACAAATTGAAGGCTGAAAGGTTTCGGGAAGAAGCAGCCACGGCAAGGAGACCACACACAGCAAGGGAGCCCTGGCGTCCTCCCATTGCGGTTTTCTGCTATGTTTCTGCATCCCTAATCAAATGCATTATCGCATATTTAGTTTAATTACCCTATCAGGTGGAGATTCATTTTTACTGATACAATTAAAAGACTGGCAAATAGTGTCTGACAAGTAGCTTGGAGTCAGGTGAACAAAAATGTGAAGGTAATTGATGTGATGATCTGATAGGAAAATTGATTATTTTAATTGTCTCAAGGGGAGCTCTCTGCCTGTCTCTGCTGGCTCCCCCACAACAGCCACATGTTGGCATCAAGGGGTTGTACGTCATGTGCTTGAGTCCAGGACACTGCAGCTGGGTGGGGGGAATGCTCGGGGCTGCAGGACTGAGGAAGTGATGTCCCCCTCCAGCCTCAGCACCGTGCTACCTGACTTACCTGCAGATGCGTTTGCTTCTCAGAAAACATTTTCATTAAGCTAGCTAGAAACACAACCACTACAAATCCATTGTGCAGACAAGACAGGCATTTTCGGACAGAGACCTTGACATGTTTGACCTATTTCCCTTTTGGTAAAGTACCTGGTGATTTTTAGCTTTTTCACACCTACACGAGTTAAGTCCCTGCTATGTCAGTACATTTAAACCATAGGCTGTTCAAACATGTACGGAATATCTTCACGTGACAATGAAGCGGTCCTTCCCTCCACAAGGCAAGCACATTATTAATTTTTTCACAAAATATCTGGACAAGATTTTTCAATTAATTTTTTTTTCCTGTTGTGTTTGCCTCCACCTGACACCACAGATGTGATGTTGTCTTTTTCACAGCTGGAGACCAACTAAAATGGCCTCTGGGATAATGTGAATGTGTCAAGCAACAGAGAATATGGCATTTAAAGCAAGAGCATCCCTATATTCATGATGAAACTTTGCCCTTTCCTCGTGCTGTGCTCCTGGCTGGTGCAGACGAGTGTCTGCATTCTCCTGACCTACCAATTAGCTCTTGAGTGAGCAGGTTGGAAAACCACCTGAGTCACATCCGTGGCTAATACCCTCACTTATGGGACCTTGACCTCAGCCCGCCAGCTTCCTGGTGGCGTGCGCAGGGTGAGGACAGTGCCGCGCTGGACTAATTGCAGTTTGCATGTTAATCCCCATCAGGGCGTTCTCTCTCTCGACTCCGAGGCCGTCTCAAACTCTGCTCACTCGCTGTCTGCATAGAAGATCTTGTGCACACATGTGCCCGCACGAGTGTGTGTGTGCACATCATTTGTTGACTGCTACCACGACCTCCATGAGCAGCTATACATTTGTAGACAACGTTGTCACTACATACATAATCTGTTCTAAGTGACTACAAGTCTGTCCACGCCAGTGTCTGGGTCTATGTAACTTCTAAATAAATGGCAAGGAAACTAGATTCATGCAGACTGGCGACTACCGTATTCAAGGCAAGAAAAGCTGGTTGCTGGAATTTATCTGAAATTGAGTTTGCTCCGGTTGATTTATTTGTGTGGACAATTGGCAGCGATGTATCCGGCTTAGTTGTCCCAGTTGGTGCTGTTCCTTCTGTCTGTAGCTCCTTAGGGCAGGAGCCCTCGCTGGTCATATTGCTCTCTGCAGCTGCCTGGTCCTGGTTAGTCTTTGATGAAATATGTCTAATTATGTGGATGAAAAACTGAAAGGTGATTTTCTTGTCAAGTTGTCTATCTTTCCTGTTTGATTTGTGCTTCTCCACTTTTTCACTGTTCGTCATAAGAAGCTTATCTATTCAGACTTTAAACTACTTATTCAATTAAAATGATTTACTGAGCATCTATTCTGAACAGTAACCCTTAACACCTTAACACTCATTCTTTCATTCAACCAACAGTCATAAGGCTCTGTCTAGAAAGCTTCTTGAATTCCTCAAGAAAAGTGGGTCTTCTTGTCTTCTTCCTCAAGAATAGAATGTGTACCATCTGAGATGACAGACAGCCTGGCTCATTCTCCTGCCAAGTGACACCCATTCACCAGCCTCGGCGCTGGATATCTCTCCACATGGCCCACGTCTGTCGGCCTTTGTGTCTGTGTGACTTGCTGAAGGTTGAAACCGTGACTGTGCAGACTCCACATGCCCAGGTCCTCCGCACTCCAAGTGACCAGGTACATTCGTCAGCCATTCAATGCCTAACCATCGTGTGTAGACTTCTTTCATGGTGAGAGGCAAGAGCTTCCTTCTGTACACGATAACATTGCAATGCGAAATCACAGTCAAAGGACCGTGGTGACTTTCCTCGAGCCAGGGTGGAAGCCCACCCTGGGTTCCCATAACAAGCATTGGTTTCCTTTCAAGAGCAGTACATTCTGCCAAATGAGATGGACCGTTTTAAATTCCTAAAGGGCCTCCAGAAGCTGCCGGAACCAGTGTGGGCTCCCACGGTGCCTGTGGCAGCGAACCTGCATGTTCTGTCGGCTCACCGTTCAGCCGGCACCCCCTCACTCCAGGGTGTTCTACTCAAGCTGCAGCTCTCTTGGGACCACAACCTTGGCACCCTCCAAGCCCCAGTGAAGCAATGGTCTGAACAGTGGGATGCGGCCCAGACAGATCATTCACAGCCCAGGTGGCCGCTGATACGCGAGCATTGCAAGAGAAAAAGAAGTCTCGCTTTGCTGAGGTTCAAGGCTGCAGGTTCAAGTGCTTGTCTTCTTCTCCCATTGTGCGGAATCGGTCTTTCTGTTTGCAGAATGAAGCCAAATGGGGTCCAGAGAAGAGGCGGAAGGCACATGAAAGGAAAGGTAGGGGACACTGTGCCCTAGTGTCCTATGCTGGTCATGAAGTCACAAGTTTCTAGTTGTCTCTATCTGTAAACTGACTCCAGCTTCCTTCCCTGCCATGTGAGCTAATACATCTATGTTTTGACAAAGAAAATGGCTTGAGTGTCAGTCACCAGAAACAAGAAGATCCCTGACCATTGGCAGTTGTTAGGTAAACTTTAGGAAAGCCTAGAACTTTCTGTGATTCCGTGGTCTCAAGCATTGGGCCAAGCCCAGCTTTTCCATCTGCACTTGATCTATAAAAGGGAAATCAAGTCCACCACCCTCCTCCTGCCTCCAGCAAGCCCCCTTCAAACACAACTCTTGACTCCTGGAAAGTAATTTGCCCATTAGACCCGTGCTGATCACCACTCAGGATGGGTGTAGGCGACTCGGAGGGACAAGGTCGCGTTCTCTGTGGGTTCTGCCTTCTGCATTATCTTTCAGTACAGATTCCATCTGATTTCTTCGGTAGCCTTGCCTTTTTGAACCAGGCTGGCTGGTTTATTTCTCCAGATGTTGTGTGATCTCCTCTCTCACTAATGTTTCTAGAGTTTGCTACCACCAGAGTCAGACATACTGTCTCCTTCTTCTTGGTTAGTCTCCTGGTTAAACTGTCCTACAGACTAGACTTTGCTGTCCTTTAATCTGTCAGAATCTCTCATTTTCAAAACAACCCTTTTAAAATATCTATTATTGAAAGAGTAATTGCCTCCCTCACATTATGGAAGAGCACAGACAAGAGCATAGCTAAATGAGAATCTGTTTTCTTTCCTAATATTAAACCTTTACCAGCCGATCTTTAGGCATCTGGATTTATTTTTTCTATAGTAACTCCTGGACAATGTTTCTGCCCCTTCTGTTAAAACACTTGATGTTGCCTTTTGTCTACTTTGCATAAAATGTTTTGTTTTCCTTCCCGAGAAAAGTCCTAGCAATCTGATGGTTCAGGCAGCTGGCTGCATGATTCTGGATGAGCCAGCACAGGGCACGCTAAGCTGAGCAGCCCCTCTTCTCTAACTGCTATTTTTCCCTCTGGTGTCCTGTTGAACTTGAGGCAGACACACTGGGAGAGCCAAACTGAGCCTGCACACCAGGGAACTTGCAGCTGGGCCCTGGGTTTGGGTGGAATTGCAATAGAGGGTCTTTTCCATCGTGTGTGTGTGTGTGTGTGTGTGTGTGTGTGTGTGTGT
Source organism: Muscardinus avellanarius (assembly GCF_963383645.1). Taxonomy (NCBI): domain Eukaryota; kingdom Metazoa; phylum Chordata; class Mammalia; order Rodentia; family Gliridae; genus Muscardinus; species Muscardinus avellanarius. Next base: position 158,860,601 of record NC_137789.1, on the reverse strand, counting down.
GTGTGTGTTACTGAGGTAGAACCCAGGGGCTTTCTACCTTCGGGCCATACTCCCAGACCTATTTTATATTTAATTGGAAACAGGGTCTCACTAAGTTGCTGAGAGCCTCACTAAGTAGCTGAGGCTGGCTTTGGACCTGTGCAATCCTCCTGTCTCAGCCTCCTAAGAGCGGGGATTACAAGCGTGCACCACCACATCCGGCTCATCTTCCATCTTTTAACATGACTTATTTCATCAGCCAGCAATCTTCCCCCTTGCTATGCCACCAGATAAAGGCTCTTCTTTGTCTAAACCATCGTGCTGAGGAATCACGGCAGTTTAGAGTGTAAACATAGGGGATCAGCTCCTGCGGGTGTAGATACAGTGTCAGTATTCCCACACAGTGCCAGTATTCCCACTGCACTGGCCTGGAACGTTGCAACGGGGTTTCTGCTTCCTACCAAAATGTGTGTGTTTTAAATGAATATTTCACCTTAAAAGAGTCAGGCCCTGAGGGGCTTTTTGCAAAGGGGAGATGGAATTTGAATAAGCAAGCAAGCTCCTCACTCAGGTGGAGCCCCTCAGCAACAGGGGACCTCGTTCCAGACGCCATGGATCATCCATCAACATCTCCTTGGCATTTGACTTGACTTTTTGAGCAGAGCATCTATTTCTAGAGGACAAGAAAAGTGTTCCTTGTTTCTATTTGCAATGTAGTAAATCAGAGGAATCACAGAGAAAGTCTGAGCTAACTCTCATCACAAGAAGGAAAATCTCCGGGCACTTGGCATAGTTCTGACCCTCTCTTTTGTGCTGAGAAAATTCCACAAGACCAAGGGGTCCTCCTGCCTAGGGAGTGGGGAGAACTGCTCATCTCCATGATGAACTTGATACCCAAACTAATAAGGCCACTGATTCCATCAGGACCTTGAACATAGCAGTATCGGTCCTAGTACCAACAGCGGAGCATACGAAGGCATTAATGTGACTTCCATGCCTCCAGTCTGGAACTGAACCTAGTTTATTGCGATTGAACCAGGCAAAGGAGACCACTTGTTATTTTCTCCTGCTGCATCATTGTTCCCCCAAACACCTTCTGGATAACTGGAGCTGTGGGCTGCTGGTTCCCAGATGACTTGACTACACCGTCATCAATGGTACACAAACATCAACAATGTAAGTAACGGGCAGCTCTCTGGAGGACAAAGAACTGGCCTCTGGTTTTCAAAGGATGTGCTTTACTTAAGTAAGGCTAACTAGCTGCAATCTTGCCACAAGCAACAAAACCCACTACGTTCACTCTCAAATTTTAAGTAGCTATTCTGCGGGGACTGAATTTCTAAGCTCTCTTCCAATGACCTTGTCGATGCCTCATGCCCCACTCCTCCTTGGTGCTATATTTTGGACACTGCCTGTGGGGAAGCAGAAAAGCCCTGGCTCCAACTCCGTCCAGCCTCACCCTTCCGTTGGTGTCTCCTGCACGAGAAGAAGATGGAGAATTAGGTTATAGGGTGCTGAGGAGGTGGAAACACAGCTCCACTCCCGTCTTTTCTAGACTAAGTCATTTGAAAGCTTTTTGTCATGCCTCTGCTGCATGGACAGATTGTCAGCTTAATTACTCTGCCTCATCGTCACTAATATGCCTGGAATATCATGTCTGAGGGGAAGCAAGCCAAAGCGGGCAGCTTGCACTGTGGAGGGAACGATCGCTCTCAACGTGCAGCTCAGCCTGGGAACACTGACGGTGGTTTGGTTTAATTTATTGCCTGAGTTTATTTATCTGGTACTTTCATGTTGGAGCTGTCCTTTCTTATTTTTCCCCAAAAAACATGTTTTTGAAGCACATACTGCTTTTCCCTGAGAATTTATAGCATTCATTTCCTAAGACAAGAAATAAAGGATCCCGTGTTTTGTAAGGCTGTGAGGCCATGAGACGCTTCCGGCCTCAGGAACCTGGCAGCTCCTGCAGCGGGGACCGGCCTCACCCGCCATCGGAGGAATCCATCTCCTGTTTTCTGCTCTTTAGAGAGCTGCTCCCTCTCCTCGGTGATTGTTGCTGTAATTACACAAATGATCTGCTCCACTGTCACTTCTAGTCAAAGGTGTCATCTAAAATTAAAAATTCATGTAAAATCGAGAGAGGCAACTTTTAAGCAGACAGTGGAAGACCTGCTCTGATTTTGCGATGCTTTACTTAACCCCTTTCGTGCCTAGGTGCCTCGCGGCACTGATGGGAGGAGTGGGGTGTCCCTGGGGGGGAGATGGGAGGTGTCACTGGCCCACCTGAACTGTGTCTGCGTTCATCTTTTCAGGCTGCCACAACAAAGTGCTGGGGGCTCAAAAGCAGACACCTTTTGTCTCTCTTGTCCTGGAAGCGGGAGGTCTCAGATCCAGGGAAGCGCAGGGCTGGTTTCCCCTGAGCTCTCTCTCCTGGGCTCACAGATGGCCCTGCTCATGGCGTCCTCTCTTGATGTTCCCTCTGTCCTTCTCTGTGTTCAGATTTCCTCTTTTTATAGGGAAACAATCATACTGGATTAGGGCCTACCCTCATATGACCTCACATTTACTTAATCAGCTTTAAGGGGATTCTCTACAAATGCAGTCACATTCTGAGGTACTGAACCCCAACCTACGAATTTCAAGGGAACATAATTCATTTGTAACAGTGCCCCTCTACTTCCTAAGGTAAGCAGAGTCCAAAGGGGAGGAGCAGCAGGTGAGGCCCAGTTTCTGGAGAGAGCTCTGTTTCTGGGGACCCAGCTAGACAAAGCACCCTGGATTTGAGCCAAGAGAAACTGTGTCTTCTACTATGCTGAGGAGGGAGCATAGAGTTTGAATAATTTCTTGAATATTTTAAATATTAAAAGTTGAAAAGCTAATGTAAGACCAAGGTGCTTAATTTTATAACAACATTTTTTTCATACATTTGGGCTTTTAAAAGCCCCAATGTGGGATTCAGAGTAATCCACAAGTAAGATAGGTAAAACAATAAATAAACTTGGTATTTAGAGTAAATCTACTCTAAGATTGGTAAGACAGTATTGGTTTTTTTTCTTATTTTTAATTAAAACTATGCAAATTAATAGAACAAAATTAACATTTGTAGCTGTTTTGGGGTGCACATCTATGAGGTCCGGCACATACAGAGTCAAGCAATCACTACCACAGTCAGGGCGCACAGCAATCCATCGTCTCCTCCAAACCCCTCCTGGTGCCATCACAACTGGGTCCTCTGCACACACACCCCAACCCGCGGACACTGCTGAGATGCCCCTTGTCCTCGTGCTTAGCTGTTTGAGACCGCCGTGAAGGTGGAGTCATGCCGTGGGTGTGGGTGGAGTGTCCCTCCTGAGCTGGCAGCATGCCTTTAACATTCATCCTTGCTGCTTTCACTGTGAGCAGGGTCCCCGTGTGGATGCATGCACCTGCCTGTCATTCTTTCACTCCCTGAACGACGTGTGCGCTCATTACAGTTTCTGATATTTGGAGTAAATCGGCTTGGACGTTCACCTGGATGCTCTTGTGCGGATGTGCTTTCGTTTCTCTTGAGCCAACATCTGGGAGCGAGATTCTTGACCCCTGTGGTATGAGTGTTTAAGTTCATAGGAAATGGCCCCATTATTTCTAGAAGCGCTGGACCACTTTTATGTACACCAGTAACAGATGATGAGTTCCGGTTGCTTTGCACCACACCGGCACCTAGCATTATCAAGGTTTTGGACATTTGTGTTTGGTCTTGCCATTCTAATAACTGTGTAGTTTGTGGATATTTTTTCTCCTTTTTTTTTTTTTTTGTGTGTGTGTGTGGTCCTGGGGATTGAAGCCAGGGGTGCTCTAACCCCCATTCCCATTTTATTTTATTTTGGAACAGAGTCATTCTAAGTTGCTGAAACTGGCTTGGTTCCTCTGATTCTCCTGTCTCAGCCTTGTAAGCACTGAGATTACAGGTGTGTGCCACCATGCCTCGCAGTTTCTGGGCTTTTTTGTTTGTTTGTTTTGTATCTTTCTTCTAGATCATGATGCCGAGTGTGGCTTATGGGCTTGCCTGCCGCTTGGGTATCCTTGGTGAAAGATCTGTTTGGCTCATTTGTCTGTGCTACAATTGGTTGCTTCGTTCCATATCCGTTACTATTCTCGAATATTCTGCGTACAACTCATTTTCCAAATATGCAATTCCCAAGTGCTTTATCGATCCATAGCTTGTCTTTTATTTTGATTATTTCTGTGTTTTTTTGGTTCATTTACATGAGCCATCATAGTGAGGTTCAAAGTAAAAGTGAACAAACACGCGCACACGTCTTGGTGTGTTTCTCTCCAGGTCCCCCTCTCCCTGTGCATAACAGCGAGATTGGTGGTGATGCTTTCATATATAGGATAATAATTTGAACTGATTCATTTATCAGTCCTTCCTTTTCCCCTTTCCATATCTCTTTCCACTATTTGTGTGTGTGTGTGTGTGTGTGTGTGTGTGTGTGTGTGTGTGTGTGGTACCGGGGTTCCTGGAAGCCCTTCTACTTCCGGGCTACACTCCCAGACCTATTTTATACTTTTTTATTTTTGGAAACAGGGTCTCTTAAGCCAGCGCATCTGGCTTTGAACCTGCGCGATCCTCCTGTCTCTGCCTCCCAAGCACGGGGATTACAAGCGTGTGCCACCATGCCTGGCCTCTTTCCACTATTATATTGGTCTCTTTATTCTGATTTTAGAGTATTGTATATATAAAAAAACTGTTGCCCAACCTAAGATCACAGATATTTTTATTAATGTTTTTCTTGTAAAAGTCTTATGTTTTCAATCTTTACATTTAGTTAAGTTATCTACGTTGAGTAGGATTTTGTAGGAAGCATGAGATAAAGGTTGAAATTAATGTTTTATGCATATGAATATCCAATTGCCAAAAATTTTTTTCATTGAATTACCTTTTCATCTTGGTGAAGAATCAATTGACTATGTTTCATTAAGTCTATTTCTAGACTCTGTTCAGTTTCATTAGCCGATATCACCAGTATCACACAGCTTTGATTACTGTAGATTTATATAAAGTTTTAAAATTTGGTAGTAGAAGTTCTTTAATTTTGTTTCTTTTCAAAATTGTTCTGACAATATTGGTTCCTTTACCTTTGCTTACATATTTTACATTCAGCTTGTCAATGTTTGCAAACAAAATTGCTAGAGTTTGACTGGAAGTATGTGATTAATTAGGGAAAAATATACATTATGAATATATTATCTTCCATTCATGAACATGGTATGTCTCTCTACTTATTTACATTTCTTTAGTTTGTGTATTCTGAATTTTCCTGTTTTCATCATCAGGTCCTTTACTTATTTATTACATTTATAACTAATTATTTTACTTTTTGGCGCTAATGTAATTTTTTGAATATTGGTCTCCAATAATTGATTGCTAGTATATAAAAATATGATTGATTTGTTTATATTGCTCTTGAATTCTCTGATCTTGGTACTATTAGTACTAAAAACTTCTTTTTTATATATTTTGTGAATTTTCCTACATGACTAGTCAAATTTTCTGCAAAGAAGAAGTTTTTTTTTCCTGATCTATATGTTCTATAATTCTTTTCTTTCCTTATTATGCAGAACATTATGCTGAGTGAGATTAGTCAGTTATTTTTATGTCTTGGTTTTTTTATTTCTTAACAAATGAGATTTTATTTGAAATGTTGAAAAACTTGCCCACAACCACATGATCAGTACCTGCTCTAACAGAGAACTCATCATTTGGTTTTACTCCCAACTTAAATTTCTGCCCCTTCCCCCTTTCTATGAGAATAGACACACAAGGAAATGGAAACAGTCTGCACCCTTATTCAGTTCCTCTTTTGACTTTGTAATAATATTTTATTGACCCTCATCAGTAGGGATACAGCTCCCCTTCTTCTAAGATTTTCAAGTGTCTGGGTCCTCAGTCCCATTGAGGTGGTCATTTCCAGCCATGAAAATGTTCATTCTTCACTACACAAGTCACTAAACTGAAAAAAAATTGGAATGCTTTTTTAAGAAGATGGAGCAAGTGAAGATGTTAAAGCTAGCGCCGGGCTGTGCCTTGCCTCCACTCCCATAAGCACCCTTGCTCTCCACTCTGGACGGAGGCGGTAGTCATTCCGAATGGGGAGGTTCAAGCTTGCTTCCCTTGAAGTTCCATGTAGCAATGCTGAAATTCATTTTACCAAAACATCCCAAGATATTGAAAACTTAGTTTGACAAATAGTTTGAAGGCTGGTAAGGCCTTTTTATTCAAGCCAAAGTAGACGAGAATAAGAGTTATACTCTCCACCAGTCCCCTAATACAGTACGTTCTGAGGAGGGAGGAAATGGAAAAATCAGAAACCTTAAAAACTGTCAACAAAAATTTTCACTTCTTTTTTTATCTGAAAGTGTTTGGACTCCATGGACTTTCTTTCAAATGTGTTTGACTACAGAATGCAGTGAATATTACAGCATGTACGTGGTCCACATGCTCTGTGACGTACATCAAATAACTCAGGACCCGCTGGAATGGGACTTCTATTTTGTACATCATTTGCAACTTACAGCTGTAATTCCACAGAGCCCACCATCCCTGCAAAGAAAAGATGCAGAGCTTTATTTGCTTATTGCGATCCTGAAAGAGAATCTTTGGGGGCTTTCCTTCCATTCCTTGCTGTACACACAGACTGTGTTGACCACTCAAGTTTCTTTTGTGGATGCAGTAAATAAAATTAAAAAAGAAAAAAAGGTTCTTACCGCCCCCAATTTTTTTATTTAAAATGCATATTAATTTAATTTTTTGACCCAACAAGTGATCGTGTGAGATATTCTACCTGTCTCTACTGTGGAATAAACCCCTAAATGTGAAAGTAGTGCCTGTAAGGAACCCCAGAGCCTTCAAGGGATGTGTCAATCCGCTAATGTTTCCTAAACGCCTTGGAAGTGAACGCTCCCTCTAAGTGTGAAGTGCCATTATTAAGCCATTGTTCACCATGACAGTGATGGGCAGAGCTGCCACTTCCAGGAGCTTTTAGCACTAAAACGAGAAGTGCCAGGATCCGTCTCCTGTGTTCAACTATGACGTGAGGGAAAGCAAAAGAGGTATTTGCTGATGGAACCCAGAACTACAACTCGACAAGCTTCAGGTGATTGAGAAGGACTGTAGCTACCCGTCACTGTTGAGCAGAAGGAAGCTTGGGCTCCCTGTTGCTGGGGCAACTGCCCAGCTTCCTCATCTCTCCCCAGGTGCTAGCAATGTCTCCTCTCCAAGTTATCAGAGGTCATAACACCAGGTGTCATTTTGTACAAATAGACATCCTCTGAGTGGATGAAAGATGAACATTCATGGGCTAACACTGGCTTCAAGACAGCCTGGCTCGGAAGAGCCCCTTCCCCTGGGCTCCTGTTGGAAAGGATGCACTGTTAGGAGATACAGCCACAAAGGCTGCAGAGTATCAGTGTCTGGGATGCAGAGAAGGCAAGCTGACAGGTGGATGGCATCCCTCCAGACGGAATTTTTTCAAAGTTCATGAGATATAAGCTGCATCTTGTCTGGCTGTATATAGGTGAAGGTAGCGAAGAATAAGGAAAGAAAGAAAAATTAAGAAGCATTGCATGCCTGTGGGTTGGAGGCCAGGTCAAATATATTTTTTCACAATGGTGGCCAGAGATGGTGTGATTGGAAGATGCTATTTTCCTGGCCTGGCTCACCCTGAATTTGGCTCCACCAGTACCTCTGTAGTGAGCCAGAGGAGCCCTTGGCCATGATGCTACCAATGAAAGACACTGGCCCTAGATCCCTGGTCCTTTCAGAGATGAGTGTGGGGCCTGGATGAACTACGAATTATAAATAGAAGTCAGACTTGTATTCAAGGAACCTGAATCTAGGTAGCAATTGAAGGAAACTGGGTCTAGATAATAATCTATCTTATACTCAAATTTCAGTTTATAATTTTCAAGGAACTCTTGTCAGAAATGAGTTCTAGAATCCAAGCGGCACGTGGACTTCTGAGCCGCTATGACTATTTGGGCAGGAGTGGGCGACTCGCTGTGTGGCGTGAGTGAGAGAAGAAGAGAAGCTTTATCCCGGCCACACTGCCTGCTGTCTGTGGGGTCTAGGACAAGCCACCTCACCTCTCCAAGCCCAAAGCTCAGCGAGTACCAAGGCGCAATACTAGGACATGGGTTGTGTGACGCACGAGATATTTCCCAGCACTTTGTCAATGGTGACTGCATTGGCCAGCACTTTCACTACTATAATCCAAACACCTGACCAGGCAGCTTAGAGGAAGGAAGGTTTATTTGCTCACAGTTTGGGGATTTGGAGTTCAGTCCACACAAGGCCAAAGACTGTGGATCTCAGGACACGGCAGTGGAGAGTGGAGAGGGGGGAGGGTGTGACAAGAAACAAGAGAGGACGCAAGAGGAGGGGGAGCCATTGCGACCCCCAAGGCCGCACCCCAGGCACCCACCTTCTCCAGCACACCTTACTCGCCTGGGCCTCCACCCAGATAAATTTGTTATAATGGACGGATCCACTGCTAAGACTGTAACCTGCAGGGCTCAGCTACATCAACTCCAAACAGCAATCATGAGTTCTCCAGGAGCCCTTCTGTATCTGTAACAGTGATGCTTGAAGTGGTGCTCAAATCCTATTCGGCTGCTCTATGGGCACTGCACTCATTCAACCAGCAGCACATGTGTACAACCGTGGTCCTGCTCCACAGGGCAGCTGAGCCTGAGAGGGAGGGCCCTGGCACCCGTCCGGTGCCGGCCACCCTCCAGGCCAGGCCAGGAGGCTGCCCAACTGGCTTCTGCTACAGAAGTGCTGGGTGGAGAAACTCAAGGCCGCGGCTCACTCCTGTTGCATTCATACAAAGGTTATTTATGTGAGAGAACAAGGAAATACGGGAATGCTAGCTGAATGGCCAGCCTAAAAGGAATAATGTTATTATATTAGTGTCACATTAAGCATGCACATATTCTAACTTTTGGGAATATTTTAAACGATTCTTGCCAGGTATATCGTTATGTTGAACATCGGACCTGTGTTCATGGTCTATGATATTTTATCTAAAGATAATCAGAAAGACTACCAGATTGTGACTCATCTCACCACGTGTATGGGTCTGTATTTGAAAGATCCTAGGGAGAGGAGACCCGGCTGTTGGATGTTGCTGCAGAGAGACAAGGGGACCTGTAATTGGACTATTAACTGAGTTTCCGTGCGGGGGTCTGAGTGAGCTATGTCCATACCTGAAAGTGGCCAGGCCCTTTTGGATCCTTTCACATGGACACGGTCCCTGGCTGTCAGTGCAAACCGCAGCTCTGCCCCGGGCATCTGGCCAGCCCCTCCTGCGGGTCAGTAGGAAGCCCTGCGCGCCTCTCGCATGGGCTCGCCCATCATCTCAGTGTCATAGCCGACGCCACGTCGCCCTTCTGTCAAAATGGATTTTCAGGCGAGAGCAACCATCGCCCCCATGCATCACTGTGTGACACTATTGATTCGCTATTGACTCTCGCCCCCTCCCTCGGCTGCATTCCAACAGGTGGCCGGCAGACAGCTCTCCCCAGAGGACCAGTCGATGCAAATGTGCAAAGCTGCCTTTAAAACTCCCTTCCCTTAAAGCAAACGTCTGAAGGTTATTTCCGAAGGTGGAGGGGCCTTGCAGGCACCACCAGGTGGCACAGAGGGAAGGGGGCAGGGCCCTGCAGAGTGGCTGAGGCCAGGTGACCTACCGAAACCCACTGCTCCCCTAATTCTTCTGTGACTGTAATCTTGTCCATCATTGGCTGGCATCTAATTTCTGCCCATGAATTCCTTCCTCCCTCAGTCCTTGGCTTTCGGCTGGAAAGGTTCTCTTGACAGCCAGGGGTACTTGTGTCTTCTCACCAGCCACAGGCACAGGGCAGGCTGGGCTTGCTCTCCTGCTCGGTACCCAAAGAGGGAAGTTCCCTTTCAGGGTCCATGTTCTTTCTCCTCAACCACATGTGGCCCTCCGGGGAAAAGGGCCACCTACGCGATGTTCTCCTTCCTCAACCCCCAGAGCCTAGCTAAAGTCCTGCTCAACGAAAGGATCTCAGTACATCTTTTGGAGTCCGCAAAACACAGCCCCCTTCCTTCATCCCGCTGCCACACCGCTGAATCGGGCAGCGAAGAAGGACCCTGTATTTTGCCCATGGTAGCAAACAAAGAGCGGAGGACTTGTGAAATGACCACCTCAGGGCAGCCTCGCCGGTCTCTTTCTTCTCAGGGTGGGATGTTGGGGAACCCAGTAGCAAGTGTGCCAGGCAGGGACATCTGACTTCAAGCTGTTGTCCTCATTTAGCCCCAAGGAAAAGACTGGAGAATGGGCTCAGCGTGTGTCGTACACAGTCCACGTTGCCACCAAGGGCGTCACTGAGCAACACCTTGCCAGAAATCATTGGGACAGGATCCCCCTGCAAATAAATGGTCACATCAGGCAGAATGAATACTACCTTACATACTCCCCACAATTGGGTGTCTGTTTTATATTTCCTGTGTCTTTTTTATAGCTAATGAATCAGGTGACCATCTACACCAAAAAACTATAAAACCACACAAACCAATAGGAATTTTCTTTCAGATGAAAGTGCCATAGGTAGGGGGTAAGGAGAAAAATCGACAGAGATTTTTCACAGTGAACTAATGAAAACCTGAGCGCGGCTATTCCAGGACACCAGTGCCTTCTCTACCCTTCTCGCCCAAAAGGAAAAGTCACAGAGAAAATGTTTCGTGATTAAAGTCGGGCTGCCAATGATTATATATACTTTCAGCAAGAGGACTTGTGAAATTTGTAAGTTTTCATACAAATAAAAACATCGTTTGATGAGAAAAGAGTTTACACTGTCCTTGAAAGAAGTCACCTCGATCCAATCTGAAAGCTAAAAAAATAGTAGCAGCTCAGATCCTGGTTGGTCTGCCCAGTGAGCAGCACCAGATCTTTCGCAGAATCCTCTGCACACAGACACTTGCCTTCCGCATGGCCTCGGGGCTCAAGGGCCTTCTTTGGAGGTCCTGCCTCAGAACTGGCCCGTCTGGACTCCTTCCCCTTCTCCCCCGCTCCACACCCTGCTGGCTGGGTGCCCTTGCCTTCCTTCCCTGGGTGTCCTGGGTGCTCCCAGGGTGCTCACCAAGGAAGGGTCCTGCCCTCCTGCTCACGGCCCCCGGCAGCTCCTGGGTCATTCTGCTGATCTGATGGTATTCCTTTCTTTACGTCACTTCATGCTTTTGTGTGGCTTCACTGGTGCCGTGATAGCGTGCCTAAAACACCAATCAAACACCCTTGCCCTGTCCCCTGAGCAGTGGCCTTGTGTCTTCTGAAGGTGTGTCCCAGCTCCACCTGGCTCCGCCTCCCACTTCCTATCTATCCCGCAAGCATCACACCTACTCTCCCCTGTGGGGAGGCTCTGCAGCAGCCAGAGCTCTTGAGTTGATGTGCTCCCTGGACCTGGGAAGTCATCCCCTTCCCCCATAGTGCTCCCCCGTCCTGGGAAGCCCTTTGTCTCCCTGTCTCTGCCCCTTCTAAGGCAGACCTGCAGCGCGACAGAGTGATGTGGTTGGAGTGTGGACACCGGGCCGGATCGCCAAGGCCCACTTAATGGCTCTAGGGTCACTTGGTAGAAGTTACCGACCTCTCTGCCTGAGCTTCCTTAGCTGTAAGAAGCTATGGCATCTAGCTGTGGGCTGCTGGGATGAGTGCTCAGTTACTGGTGCTGGGAGCACTACACCAGGTGAGCTCCTGGCCAGTGAAGCCAGCCTACACAGAGCCTCTTCCAGGAACATCCACCACGGCACTCTGCCCATGGCCTGGCCTTCACTCTGCAAGCTCCCCGCTTGGAATAAGTCTGTTTATTGGAAGCTTGATGCTGGCTGCTCTTCTCTCCACCCAAGCTAGATTCTAAACTCCGAAGGTCAAACACGAGCGTTTCTTTGCAACAATGCTGCTCGGTTTCCAGCAACTTCTGTGGAGTAAGTAGGAAGCGAGCTGCAGAATCCTCACATCCCTTTAGGAACTTTTACTAGGTGGATGGTTGAAACAAATTCCTCAACTGTGGTTCCTGGATAGGGTGAGAACTGATATGTCTGAAAAATTCATTATTGCTTTTGCCAAAATCGGGACTGGAAGGCCTCTTACCTTTCGTATGCAAAAGCCTACTTAGCGATCCCAGGGGACTTACCTGACCCACATGGATTTTCTATTAGGCCTCTGAGTCGGCCATTGTCTTTGGACTGAATTGAGTCAATTTCATCAAAATTGAAGAAGCAGTTGTGCGTGTTAGATATGGTCTCTGATGGTGAATTTAATCAAGTCCAAATGTCACATCTTTAGGGAGTCAAACCACCACCAGTTTTATCTTTACTGGCGATTCAAGACTTGCATACTGCAAAAAGTATTCTGGATATCTTTGCCAGTTTATCTTCTTTCTTTTGCGTATTCAAGAGTCTTTTCTCCCCACCAAATAGCACTGAGGCCTCACTCGCATGAAAGGCTTTGTCTTCCTGGAGTCTTACAACTCTACTTGGCATAAATAAGGTGCCAGAGGGAGAGGGATGAGTCCCAGTGACACCTCTGGGTGCACCACAGTTTCAAGGGGCTTAGTTAACTCACACTCTTAAATGCCTAATCCTTCAGCCTGACCCTGCAATTAATGGTGGGGCTTGAAATCCTCTCTTAGAAGAGAAACCATCTGTATAGGTAACTCACCTTTTGATGGGCTGCATTAACAGTGCCTAGGAGGGGAACTTTCCCCAGTGGGCTGATGGTGTGGGGAAAGACCGTCTGAGTCTTTGAGGAAGCTCCCTGGAGTCAGGAGGGATGCCTGGCTTACTCCACTCTCCTACCCTCCCTGCAAGCACTGAGCAGAATATACAGAAGACCCTGATCCCTGGGCCTGGCTCCTCAGGTGTCAGTGAAGCCCATCTACTGCCTGCTGCTCCGGCATCCCTCAGTGCAGAGCCCTCCTGGCCTGGGCGTCTGAGACGCCCAGTACTTGCTCTTCGGTTCTTGGGCCTTCGGGACTTTTCTTCATGTCTACACAGTGCTCCCTCTCACACTGACTCCACACGGGGTCCTCTACTAAGACCTCTCAGCTTTGTTGAGCTTTAGAGGCACAAGCCCCACTGTGCGGGGCAAAAAACCCAATCCCGTCTGCTTTAGTATGTGTTGCTCCGAAATGAACTAGATAGGTTGTAGCACGGAATTATGAGATCTGTATTAAATTGTAGCTCAGGGACCTATCACCGAGTGACGCTAGCTACGTCCCACTTGCTTTGTTTATCACAGAGAAGGAACTGAATTAGCATAAACTGCTATGTAGTAGTAAAAAGGGAATTTTAGCACCCTATCTCTTTGACCTACTGTTGACCTGGTCTAATTCGTATTCTCTCTGGGACGTTTTAAGCAGATCATTTTCCTTGTTAAAATTAGGTTGGATTAGAGAATTATGACCCACCATTTATTCTGCTCAAAAGACAGTCCTTTCTGCTTCTAAAATAATAGCCCCTATCTTCCCTGAAATCGCTCCTGTTAAATAAAAGCACATGCCTCACTCTGCCTCTTAAATTACCAGCTGCCTCCTGCAGCCCTGACTACGGGGGTGAGCATTTGCCCAGCACTGTCTTTCTGAGCCCCCCGGAATAAAATTAGTCATTCATAAATTGCCTATTGATCAGTCCCAACTGGAAATTAGACCCCAATCTTTGAAAGGAATTATGAGACTTTGAGTAGCATTTGCCCGGGAACCCTCAGAGGTCGGAGTGCGAGGCTCTGCCGACGGGAGACCTCTGATCAGCCGCTGCTGCTTGGGCACGGAGCTTGGGTGGAGATGGGGGCCGGCGCTCCCCTGCACGCAGGGTCCCCTCAGCAGCCACCTCCTCTAGGAGCACAGCTGTCCCCGCCTCACTGCATGAGGAACCTCTTCTGAGGCAAGAGATTTGCAAAATGGAGAAAGGGACTTAGAAGCATGATTTACAATCTGATTGTTTAGAATCTGGGTGATTTTATAATTAATACTGTGTTATAATAGCCTTTGTGTTTTAATAAAACACAAATTTAGCCATTTTCCTGGCAGAGGTGTGTATGACACACCCTCATGCCCATAAACACATGCATACACACACACACACACACACACACACACACACACACACACACACACACACAGAAAATTATGGTAAAAACAAAACTCCCTATTGGCTACCTTTGCCAGGCCAGCTGGTGTGGGTGTAAGGCCAGGTGTGGGCATGGCTGTGTGTCCATGCAGGAGACACACAGGGCTGAATCCAAATAACATAACTCTAGTACTCCTTTATAAATAAAAGAGAGAGCCGGGCGTGGCGTGGTGGCGCACGCTTGTAATCCCAGCTTTCGGGAGGCTGAGACCGGAGGATCGCGGTTCGCAGACAGCCTCAGCTACTTAGCGAGGCCCTCTGCAACTCAGTGAGACCCTGTTTCAAAAAAGAATAAAAAATAGAGCAGGGGCTGTAGCTCGGAGGTCGAATGCCCTGGGTTCCATCCCCAGACCCGCAATAAAAATAAATAAATAAATAAAATAAAAATAAAAGAGAGAGCCGTGCGTGGTGACGCACGCTTGTCATCCCAGCATTCAGGAGGCTGAGATAGGAGAATCGTGGTCCATGGACAGCCTCAGCTACTTAGTGAGGATCTTTGCAATTCAGTGAGACCCTGTTTCAAAATAAAGAATAAAATATAGGGCGGGGGAGTGTAGCTCAGAGGTAGAGTGCCCTGGGTTCCATCCCCAGTACTGCCAAAAAATAAAATAAAAGACAAAAAGAAAGAAAGAAGAAAGGAAAAGGAAAGAAAGAAAGAAAGAAAGAAAGAAAGAAAGAAAGCCCGCTGCAGCAACTGCTCTTTGGAGCCCCAAACTGATTAATTGCAATGCCAAACAGCTTTATTCTGCTTAATAAGAAATTAGATCACAATAGGGATTTGCAGAAATTACCTTGAAATGTTTGTGTGTTTGAATGATTGAACAATTTGTGCTAAAAATTACATTACTCGGGTTTGAATCCTAAGCTGGAGAACAAATGCATGTTGGACTAATCAGTATTCCAGAAGGAAAGCCCCTGGGCTCCGGGCCTGGGTGGGCGGTGGGACAGGCTTCCCAGCGGCAGCAAGTTTGCGGAGGGCCCCATCATCCTCCCACCTGGACGGACATCTCAACGACCAATTTGGAATTAATTAAATCTTAATACTTACCCCTGGATAAACCAAGAGCCTGGGACAGCACCATTTAATTATTCACCAATGCTCTCTATTATACATGCAGTTTGCGGGACCCGTGTCAAAGACGATGTCCAGCCCATTAAAACCTGTGTGCTTTGAATGCTCGGAAAGCGACGGAAATTTAAGGGCGCCCACTCGGTTTCATTAAGAGGCAAAAACCCAAACTAATGCCTGGCTCCTTGAGCAACTTGTGAAAATCTTTTAAGTCAACCTTGTGTTTTAGTCAACAGGGGAGGTTTGACCCTTCACCTCCCAACAACCAGCTGTTTCATTATTTATCTGAGGGAATCAGACAGTTTTTGTTCTTTCACAAAAGTCCCTGACACCGGGATATTTTTAATAGCTGAAATTTTTCATTCTTGTCACTGTTCCTTTTGAAAATACAGGTATTTTCATACAACGCGTAGCTAATGAGTGCAACTTCAAATCCAACCTTGCCTCATGATCACGGCGCAGGCCCGGAGAAGCCCACTCGTAAGGATCATGAAAATTAATTATTGAGCTCCTTGTTTTATCCTTCTCATCTGTTTGATATTCTTGAGCTCAGGAGTCAGACAATTAAATCACTCCTCCCTCTGTCGGAGCGCGGTGCTCCCGCACCTCCTCCTCCACTCCAGAGGCCAGAGCCGGTCTGTTTGCAAAGGGTAAATGGTGGGGAGAGGGCAAAGACAGGAGGAGGGAAGAATTTAAACAAAAAAGGACGACTCTGTTTTCCTCCGCAGAAGGATTTTCGAGGCGCCTCTGTAGAACGTCTCCCTGCGGTGGTGGTTATTTTAAGTGTCTTCTTAGCCCTTTTGTTTCCAGAGTGAGAGATTCTACAGTCCACACGCCCACCACCTTAGGTTTGCCTCCACGGGGAACCTCTCCCTCCCCGTCATTTCATTTCAAAATTTCCTCCCGTTTCTCAGATAAATACCAAAAACCTCCTAACCACAGCTGAAGATCACCCAATTACTGTGTTTTAATGAACAATAAAGCGGCCATTCTCTGAATTAGGGTGCTTACCTCTAAAGCCCAGAGTAGTGATCAGCACATGTGACCCCATGTTTAGGAAGCGGGGTGTGTGCATACGTGTGTGTGTGTGTGTGTGTGTGTGTGTGTGTGCATAAACTCTGTATACACATGTGTGCCTATGTGCCCACAGCCCTAGACTTTGGGCTGGAGTCATTTTTCTTTGCTTGAGAAGAGAGCCAGATGGCATAGTCAGGCTCAGAAAAAGCGATTCCTGGGTCCTTCCCCCCAGGGTGACTTAGTGGCTTCATGTTGGGATCATGAATCTTCTGCAGAACTTAGTAAGTCAGCATTGTACAGGTAGAGTCTGTACTGTCGCTTTTGGTTTTATATTTATGGATTCAACCACCTGAAGCTTGGCTTTTTTTGGGGGGAGGGGTTTCTGGGGGATTGAACCTAGGGGCATTCTACCCCTGAGCTCTACCTCTAGCCCTATTTTTATTTATTATTTTGAAACAGGGTCTCAGTAAGTTGCAGGTAGCCTCATTAAGTTTCTGAGGCTGGCCACAAACCATGATCCTCCTGTCTTGGCCTCCCAAGTACTGGGATAACAGGTGTTCACCACCACGGCCTGCAGCTGCTTGACACTATTTTAAAGAAAAAGCACCTGTACTGAACAGGTTCAGAATTTTCCTTGTCATTATTTCATGAATGACCAAGTATGGCAACTTCATACCAAATGCTGAGAACCATGTAAGTAATCTATAGAAGATTTAAAATATGGAGGGTGTGCGTTAGTTCTATGTAAACACTATTCCAGTTTGTGTAAGAGACTTCAGCACCTGCAAATTTTGGTACTTATGGGGGTCCGAGTGGTTCCTACGGATACTGAGATTGTACACATGACTCCTCTGAGAAGAGAGAACTTGCTTTGATCACATTAAGAAAAAGGCCCCTGACTTGTTGAGGACCGCAGGCCAGAAAATCCCCATGCTCATGTGATCTGCAGAGGAGACGACGGGACGCCAAAACCCAGCCATGGGGATGGAGGTCAGAGGTCAGGACCCTGCCTCCTCTCCCACCCATGCGGCCTCCCCAGTGGTGGATGGAGGTTGGGGGGCATTCTGGCTGGACACCCATATTTCTTAGTGTTTTTCCCAGGACTTACTGATGAGGCAGAAATTAGATTTTAGATGAACTTTTCTTTCTCCATGCTTTGCAGCCGATTTTTAAATGGGCATTTCAGAATCCCTGATCTTGGCGACAATACTTAGATCCATCATTTAGAACTTGGAGAAGCACTCTCAATGTCATAAGCAGAGGCATTATGGGTAATGTTAGGAGAAGTGTGCACTGAACAGGGACTCTGCTATGGCCAGGCCCTCGCTTCCTTCCCTTCTGGACCCGGACTTTCATAATTAGCATCAACACTTTTATCAAATGTGTGTATGTCTTTGAAGTAGGCTCCAAGGCTTCCAACTTAAAGCTGAGTTCCTGTCCTCCCTTGAAAATCCTCATCATAAACTCAGACCAAAAGCCACAAAGAGCAGAGCTCTCCCCATCACAGAAAAGAAAAAGAGAAAGAACCCAGCTGTGAAAAGGCAGGCATGGTATTTTAGCACAGCTCTATTCCTGAGCCTGAGCTCTGCAGCATTCCCAAACTTGGTTCCTGAGGATTCCTGAAGGCCCGGGGTGAGGCAGAGCCATAGCCACCAGCGCAGGACCAACTCAGCAGGGGGATGTGGCTTTGGGGTGGCCAGTGGTTTTGTTCTCAGTGACCCTGCGCCCTGTCTTCCCTGGGCCCTGGGCTCCAGGAGGGCCCCTGGGCTCCAGTACAGCTCCGTGCATCCTCCAGCAGCCATAACAAGTGAACTCTAATCCCTGGCTTGACAGCTTGTCCTGCCTTCTGGGAATGGACATGTCTCCAAGGAGGAGATGTGCAGTCTCTCAGTTGGGCATCAACCTCAATATAAAAGCTTTTATGGAGGAGCAGGAGAACCAGCCTGGTGGAGAGCCTGTGAGGCCTGGGATGGTTGGGATGCCACAGTCAGGATCCTATTTAACGTTTATGACAGCCCCTAGGGAGGGAGTTGACACTGTTATCCAGAGAGGAAAAGCCACTTTCTCTGGGCGCCCAGGAAGTGTGGAGCTGGGACTCGCCTGGCTTCCTGCAGCCTGCCCTCTGCACCTCTGCCCAGCTTCCAGGAATGAGGAATTGTGGCTTGCCTGGACAGGAGGCACCTGGGGCCGGCTCGGTGCAGGATTCACATGTAGCACCCACCTACTCGCAGAACCTGTGCCAAGAAAGCTTCATCTAATCGCTCTGATCCTTCGCCTTTCAGAGTAGAGTCTCCGGCCGGACTCCTGCCACAATTCAAACTTCTGTGCTCACCCTGGCAGGCACCTGCACTCACACAGGTGCATACAAACAATGCAATACACTACACAAGCACATGTACACTCAGAGGAGCAAAGGACATGGATGCACGCACACACACGCAAGCACACATACATATATGCACGCACACACCCCATCATGAAGAAGTGTTTGTTCTTTTACTTGTTTCCAGCCCCCCCTCTGCTCCGTCCAGCACAGGGGCAGGCGGCACAGTGCTGGCCCTGGGGAGGCGATCAGCATGCATTTATTGATACAGGTAGGAATCCATGGGTGCAGGGAGAAAGACAGTTAATGCCCTCTGGGCCTGGGGCACACTGAAGGCCTGAAGGCTGCTCCGCGGCCTGGGGTCAAGCCCTGCAGCCCAGCACTGGGGCTCAATTCTCGGGGCCCTTCCAGTCTGGCCTCTGCTTTCAGTCCATTCTCTTTCTGCCTGAGGAAACATGGGAAGAAAAGATGGAACGATGGAAGGAAAAATGCAGTTACCTAGAGCCAACTCCTTCTACACAGGTGCACATATGCACACACATGTGCACACACACACACACACACACACACACACACACACCTTTCAGGTGCTCAGCAGAGAAGGTCAATCTCTCCTTTATAAGACTCACCATCTTCTCGTACCCCTGGAATGGAAGGGCCTCTGCTGAGGCCCCAGGATGCCTGACCTGAGGAGGATCCTTGGTCCTAGGAAGAAGAGTCCCTGGACCAAGAAAGAGATGTGGGGTGGAGAGGGAGCCAGACTATGGTTCCCATGGAAAGCGCCACGCCTGACCTGGCTGCCATCTCCCCACCTATAAAGAGGAACCGTCCCCAGCGACTTCCTTCTAGGGGCTTCATGAGAGTCCCACAGCTGAGCTGACCGCTGTGCCTTCCGGGGCCCTGGAAAGGTGGTCCAAAGCCCTCCCTTTGCCTCCCTCCAGAATACCAGGTGTTCCTTCCCTTGGCACCTTGGGACTCGCCCTCTGTTCCCCAGCTGTGGCTTGACATCCACCTTCCTAAAGGGCACAGCCCAGGACTTTTCTCTCTCATGTGTGCACATTCTGACTCTGGCCTTAGACGCTGGTGAGCTGACCAGGGCCTGGCTGGGCAGGTGTCCTTGATTCTCAGAACTATCTTTTAGGTCTAGCAAAGGACCAGATTCTCTGCCGGTCTTGGGTCATTTCAATCTAACTGATGAATTAGACCCAACATAAAAAAGAGACCTGAGCCTGGGCTGGAGAGCAGCCGAGGCTGCTCGGCCACGAGTTCATAGCTGTGGCCTAGGATACCAAATGGACAGAGCTCAGGGCGCATTGCCACATGTGAGTTTGCTGGTGTGGTGGTCCCCACTAGCCCCCTTTCTGCATATTGATGGAAATCTTCTGCAGTCTGAGGCTTAAAGAGAGTCTAGTTGTGTTGTATCTGGAAAAAAAAACCTGGCCTTAAGAAGAGAGACTGGGATGGTCACTTTTAGCGGGAGATGTTTGTTTCATGCATATTTAACCATAGATCTAAGACTCTTACTTAAATTTATTACCTGAACACAAAGAAAAATTTTCAGAAGCAAGCACACAGTTGTGACCTATACGAGTGATGCTCGGAAGGCTCCGCTGTGATGCGGTTGAGGCCATTGTGCGAGGGAGGTAGGTGGCCCTGTGTCCTCCCAGGCAGCAGGAGCCCGGGGCTCCCTCCTCTCGGCCTGACTCTGTGTCCAGCATCTTCTCCTCAGGGTGACAGAGACCAGGCTGAGAAGACTTTTAGGCTGATAGAAATATCAAGAAAGAGGTGATGGAACAAATTGAGAAATTAAATTGTAATAAATTACCGAGGCCAGATGGTATTCATCTGAGAGTTGTAGAGGAACGAAAGAGTGAAACCACAAGCAACTAATAAAAACTTATAATTTAGCCTTTAAAGTGGCAATGGTCACCAAAGGATGGCCGGTGGAGGGCCCGCAACACGGGGTGGCCATGGCTACCGTCGATGTGTGAGCCTTTTAATTATTTTGCAGTTGATTCCTCAAACCCAGGACACACGCAGA